>NC_085136.1:181276907-181576907 GCF_035046485.1 Aedes albopictus | reverse complement strand
GCCTCATCACGCTGTTCTGAAGCCAAACAGCACGACTACGAAGCTGCGTGTCGTTTTCGATGCCTCCTGCAAGACTTCCAGTGGGATTTCGCTGAACGATGCTCTAATGGTGGGACCCGTTGTGCAGGACATGATCGTGGACATCACACTCCGGTTCCGTACGCACCGATTCGCCCTCGTAGGAGACGTAGCTGAAATGTACCGCATGGTGCTGATGAATGCAGTCGATCAGCAGCTGCAAAGGATCGTTTGGAGAGACAGCGCTTCAGAGCCGATCCGTACTTTCGCTCTCACGACAGTCACCTACGGTACAGCGTCCGCTCCATACCTCGCAACGAAGTGTCTGCAGCGCCTGGCAGATGAAGGGGAAAGGTCGCATCCTGCAGCGGCAAAGGTCCTTAGAAAGGACTTCTACGTCGATGATATGCTGTCCGGCGTAGACGACATCGAAGAAGGGAAGACACTAGTTGGTCAGATGGTAGAACTCCTGCAGTCTGCCGGATTCTCCTTGCGAAAGTGGAATTCTAACAGCAAAGAGTTGCTGTCAGCGGTGCCGGAGGGTTTGAGAGATGAGCGCTCGATTCTGGAGCAAGATTCGTCTACCGCCGCCGTGAAAACGTTAGGCTTGACATGGGAGCCTAGCACGGACTGCTTTCGATTCAGTTCGCCAGCTTGGAATGAGGCCGCGGAGATTACGAAGCGTTGCGTCTTGTCTGATGCGTCTCGACTGTTTGACCCGTTAGGACTGGTAGGTCCGGTAATCATCCAGGCGAAGATCTTCCTTCAAGATCTCTGGAAGCACGATTGCGAGTGGGATGAACCGCTTAGCTCGCAGCTTCAAGAGCAGTGGCGTGAGTACAGGCGAAATCTAGCAGGCCTAGACGGGATTGCAGTTCCCCGATGGGTTGGAACGAGCCGTAGCACCGAAACGGTTGAGCTGCACGGATTCTGCGACGCGTCGAACAAGGCATACGGCGCATGCGTGTACGTGCGTACCGTGACAGCAGATGGGAACGTGTCAGTTCACCTGCTGACCTCCAAATCTCGGGTGGCTCCGCTCGAGAATTTGAAGAAAAATAAGAAGTCGCTGTCAACACCCCGCCTAGAGTTGTCCTCGGCACTTCTCCTTGCCCACCTATACGAGAAAGTCGCTAGAAACATCAACGTCGTCACCAAGTGCCACTTCTGGACAGACTCGACGATCGTCGTCTGCTGGCTTTCATCGTCACCTGCGAGATGGAAGCAGTTTGTGGCAAATCGTGTCTCCGAAATCCAGCACATTACGAAGGGAAGTGTTTGGAAGCACGTCGCCGGTGAGGATAACCCGGCGGACATTATTTCACGAGGAATGAGTCCAGCACAGCTTCAATACGAGTCTCGATGGTTTCACGGACCGAAGTGGTTGATGTTGGACAACCAGTACTGGCCCACTTCGGCACAGATCGACGAGGGCAGTCTCGACCAGGCAGAATTAGAGGAGAAAGCGATTGTCGCGGCCCTCCCCGCTGTTTCCCCTAGTGAGATCTTCGGACTTCGTTCGTCGCTGGTGGATCTAGTTCGGCTGACCGTTCACATTCGACGGTTCAAGTGGAATTCGTCGCCGGCAAATCGGTCCTGTCGGAAAGTAGGCTGCATCACGTCCCAGGAGTACGACGACGCAGTCAAGGAGCTGGTGAAGCTATCGCAGCGGGAAAGCTTTCCACAGGAATTCGCAGACATAGCTCGACACGGACAGGTGCAGGATTCCTCTAGAATATCGAACCTTAATCCCCAATTAGTTGAAGGCGTATTGTGCGTTGGCGGCCGGCTGAAGAACGCGGATGTTCCGGATGGCAGGAAGCATCCGTACATACTCGACCATCGGCATCCCTTCACGAAAATCGTCGTTGTCTATTACCACCGCAAATACTTCCACGCTGGTCAACAGCAGATCGTCACGGCAGTCCGAGAGCGATTCTGGCCAACGAGCGCCAGGAATCTCGCAAGGCAGGTTGTCCATGAATGCGTGCAGTGCTTTCGTGCGAAACCAAAAATCCAGGAGCAACTGATGGCCGATCTACCCCCCGAGCGAGTACGGCCTTGTTTCCCGTTCCAGAAAGTCGGCATCGATTACTGCGGTCCGTTCCACGTGGTGTACCCGCAGCGTCGAGCCCGACCGATCAAATGCTTCGTAGCAGTGTACGTGTGCCTAGTTACCAAAGCTGTACATTTGGAGCTGGCGGCTGATCTGTCGACGCAGGCATTCCTCGCAACGTTGCATCGTTTCACTGCGCGTCGTGGCAAACCATCGCTGATAATGTGCGACAACGGGACGAACTTCGTCGGCGCTCGACGAAAGCTGGATGAGCTAGCCCAGCTGTTCGCAAGTCAGCAGTTCACGGATGCAGTGCTACGACAGACGATAGAGGACAGGATCGAGTTCCGGTTCATTCCAGCCCGCTCACCGAACTTCGGAGGACTGTGGGAATCAGCGGTGAAGTCGTTCAAAACCCTGTTCAAGCGAACGATTGGCACCCGCAGCCTGGAATACGACAGGATGCAAACGGTGCTGGCGCAGACAGAGGCAATCCCGAATTCAAGACCGCTGACCCCGATCAGCAACGATCCGGACGACTTTGAGGCCCTCACCCCTGGACACTTCTTGATCCAGCGGCCGCTGACGGCCATTCCGGGACCCGAGCTTGGTGGAGTTCCGGAGAACAGACTTTCGGCTTGGGAAAGAATTACGGAGTTCACCCAGAGGTTGTGGAAGAAATGGTCGGAGCAGTATTTGTCCAACCTCCACAATCGGACGAAATGGACGAGGCAGAGAGACAACATAGCTGTTGGCACTATGGTTGTTTTGAAAGAGGAGAATTTGCCACCCTTGAAGTGGCAGTTGGCACGGGTGACCGAGGTTCACCCTGGGTCTGACGGGAACATCAGAGTTGTTACCGTGCGGACCAAAGATGGCAGTTACCAGCGACCGATCTCCAAGATCTGCGTGCTGCCAATCCGAGACAACTTTCCATCTGGTGACGGGGAGAACTAGGACTCCTCCAACGGCGGAGGTTGAAAGACCTCCGCAAACCCAGTTAAGTTATGTAATTGTTAAACTTTCGAAAAAGTAACCTCCTCATTTTTCCTCAGACATGCCTCCCTGCCATTTGGTGCAGCCAAACTTTCGACACTCAAGTCAAATTTGAGTTGTCTTCCGTCCATTTTCGTCAAAATTGAGGTAATATGTGTCGTGTACGTTGGTGGTTGTTGCATGTGCATCATTGCATCCCGTCCAGTTTGTCTCGCCAGTCTAGCTAAAGTCTAGCTAGAAGTCTGGTAGTATTTCGTTTGTCCTGAAACTAAAGTCCCAAAACGTTTGATGTTCCGAGGTACGTCTACCGTTGCAATTGGAGGAAGAAGTGCGCAATTCCACCTCCCGGGTTCCCGTCACGATTTCCCACGGGTATGGCCAATCTGTGAAGATCGTCCGGCATCAAGGATCCGTTAAAATTGCCATAGACAGCCAGAGAGCATCAACGTCATCGAGAACAGGACCTTCAGAATCTACCATCATTCGTCAGAGGGACCGTCGGCGCCACACGGGCGTCCAACGGAGGCCTGAGGGCCTCCGTCCAGGCAAGTCATTGTTATATTCATCATTACATTTCAAAAAGCACCCTCTCATCTTATTTAGAGACCACCATCGTCACCCGAGGCACAGATTGCCTCAACATTCGTCCAAAGCCCAAGAAGAGTCAGAAGTCACAATCGAAGTCCGTCAAGTCAAGCACATCGTCATCCGTTGAAGCGGCGCTCAAGTCGTCCAAGTCTGTCCAAGAAGTCCATCAGAATCGTCATCAGTCGTCCAGGAAGTCATCGTTGAAGTAGCCAGAATCATCGTCACGCCACCAGTCGTCCAAGGTCGAAGTCGCTGCAATGCACCGAGGCCCGAAACATTAATCAACGTCAGGAAAATACAGTCCACACTTCAATGGAGCACATCGGTAGTCAACACGTCCTGGCAGACACCTACTCACCGTATCGAACGGTCTGCAGTGCAGAAATTTGTCTGCCAGGTAAGTTGTTCCGGTTTTACAAATTTTACTACACGATACTACATCATCAATTTCCCATCCAACCGAGGCACACCGAGAACAACAACATCGAGCAACAACAACCCTATGAAGAGCAATTGGCAGTCGACAGCCCGTCGGTGCCAAGTATATAGGCCAAGGTCATCCCGTTAGCTCATCGTCGTCGTCGTCAGTAGCAGCAGCAGTCTAGTACATAAGCGAAATTGAATTTGTTTACATGCAATTACTACCTAAGCGAATTTCAAAAACAAGCAATAGTTAGAGTAGGACAAGGAGTAAGAGGTGTTGAAATTGTTTGTATTTCAAGGCGGCCGGCTTATGGTCGAGCAAGGCAGAGCTAGGCTGCGAATGAGTGACTGAACATGTTCCACAGTCGTGGTAACTGTTAGTCATCCCATTCTGCCACACGCTTTGTCTTGGCCCGTTTCGGTCTAGGCAACGATCGGGCCTAGCAGGTAGCAGTTCAATAGGCTCTGCGTACGATCGCCTCTCGATCGCCGGTCAGCTGTTATTTGTACATAATTAAATTAGATTGAAATATACCGCCGCGAAGACAAGAGGTCTTTTCGTTTATTTCGGCAATAAATTATCTGTTCTGTTCGCGTAATAAAGTGTCGTTTTTTCTAAGTTATCGCGAATCTTTTAAAGTGTCCGAAAACCGTAAGTGATACGCGCGAACAGATGATTTAATGGGATTTAGATTTGAGTAAATCTGATTCAGATATGAAGTGGATTTTGATTAAATACGAAACTGATGGATTAGACTACACTTAAGTTATATTTCAACTGAATTTTGTTTAAACATGAACTTGATTTTAATTTTATTTGAAATGGAATTCCACAAAAGGTTGATTAGGTTATGATTGCATTGGATTTCCGTTGTATCTGGGTTGAGATTTGAAACTTAAAAGCATATAATATATCTGTAGTTCTCTATTTCTGCTCAAAACAAAATTTAATTGAATTAAAGAAGTCAAAGAAGTTTTATGATTTGCACTTTCTTTTTATAAATCTTTGATGACTTCTTATAAAATTTTCTTAAGATTTGCGGTAGTTTCAAGAGTAGAGAAGAAAGCGAATGTAGTGTATAGATGTTGAATAATGAAAAATTCATAAAATATGAGATAAAACAAGTTTTGATTTTGGAGCATTTGTTTAATCGGGATGCGCATCGCCGAAGCCTATCATGAACTGCTCGCGCGTCGTTGGCCGCCGCTTCTTCGGCCTCCGCTTCGTCGGCCACCACGCCGCCTGTTCGATAATGATTGATGATTTACATACACATGCAACGGCCTTGCAACGATGTGCGAATGAAACATTACGATTGTGTTGGTGTGACGGGGAGTGCAAAAGGAATTTGCCAAGATAGGTCTTCGCTAGAAATCTGCGAGTCAGTTTATTGACGAATTTTGGGACGGATACACGTCTCTATCGGGGACTTACTTTTTTATCGGATTTCGCGATTTTCTTGTTTCGGTAGGGTCAGTTTACGACAGGTACGGTAAAGGGAACATAGGAATCATGGCGGTCCTCGGGAAATGATACCTTTGGGGAATCTAATCAACAAGTTGGACATATTAGAAGAAGTTGAGGATTCTTAAGGGACATTGGGGATTTTTAGGCGATATTGGGGCGGGTAAAGGGAACTTAGGAATCATGGGGGTCCTTGGGAAATGATACCTTTGGGGAATCTAATCAACGAGTTGGCCGTTTTAGGAGATATTGGGGATTTTTAAGGAACATAGGGGATTTTTACGAGATATTGGGTAGGGTAAAGGGATCTTAGGAATAATGGCGGTCCTCGGGAAATGATACCTTTGGGGAATCTACTCAACAAGTTGGACATTTTGAAAGACGTTGGGGATTTTTAGGCGATATTGGGGAGGGTAAAGGGGACTCAGGAATCATGGGGTCCTTGGGAAATGATACCTTTGGGGATCTTATCAACAAGTTGGCCATTTTAGGAGATATTGGGGATTTTTAAGGAACATTGGGGATTTTTAGGAGATATTGGGTAAGGTAAAGGGAACTTAGGAATCATGGGAGTCCACGGGAAATGATACCTTTGGGGAATCTAAACAACAAGTTGGCCATTTTAGGAGATATTGGGGATTTTTAAGGAGAATTGAGGATTTTTAGGCGATATTGGGGCGGGTAAAGGGGACTTAGGAATCATGGGGGTCCTTGGGAAATGATACCTTTGGGGAATCTAAACAACAAGTTGGACATTTTAACATGAGGATTTTTAGGAGATATTGGGGAGGGTAAAGGGAACTTAGGAATCATGGGGTCCTTGAGAAATGATACCTTTGGGGAATCTAATCAACAAGTTGGCCATTTAAGGAGATATTGGGGATTTTTAGGGAACATTGGGGATTTTTAGGAGATATTGGGGCGGGTAAAGGGAACTTAGGAATCATGGGGGTTCACGGGAAATGATACCTTTGGGGAATCTAAACAACAAGTTGGCCATTTTAGGAGATATTGGGGATTTTTAAGGAGAATTGGGGATTTTTAGGCGATATTGGGGCGGTTAAAGGGGACTTAGGAATCATGGGGTCCTTGGGAAATGATACCTTTGGGGAATCTAAACTACAAGTTGGCCATTTTAGGAGATATTGGGGATTTTTAAGGAACATTGGGGAATCTAATCAACAAGTTGGACATATTAGGAGAAGTTGGGGATTCTTAAGGGACATTGGAGATTTTTAGGCGATATTGGGGCGGGTAAAGGGAACTTAGGAATCATGGGGGTCCACGGGAAATGATACCTTTGGGGAATCTAAACAACAAGTTGGCCATTTTAGGAGATATTGGGGATTTTTAAGGAGAATTGGGGATTTTTAGGCGATATTGGGGCGGGTAAAGGAGACTTAGGAATCATGGGGGTCCTCGGGAAATGATACCTTTGGGGAATCTAAACAACAAGTTGGCCATTTTAGGAGATATTGGGGATTTTTAAGGAACATTGGGGAATCTAATCAACAAGTTGGACATATTAGGAGAAGTTGAGGATTCTTAAGGGACATTGGAGATTTTTAGGCGATATTGGGGCGGGTAAAGGGAACTTAGGAATCATGGGGGTCCACGGGAAATGATACCTTTGGGGAATCTAATCAACAAGTTGGCCATTTTAGGAGATATTGGGGATTTTTAAGGAACATTGGGGATTTTTGGGAGATATTGGGGAGGGTAAAGGGAACATAGGAATCATGGGGGTCCTTGGGAAATGATACCTTTGGGGATCTTATCAACAAGTTGGCCATTTTAGGAGATATTGGGGATTTTTAAGGAACATTGGGGATTTTTGGGAGATATTGGGGAGGGTAAAGGGAACATAGGAATCATGGGGGTCCTTGGGAAATGATACCTTTGGGGATCTTATCAACAAGTTGGCCATTTTAGGAGATATTGGGGATTTTTAAGGAACATTGGGGATTTTTGGGAGATATTGGGGAGGGTAAAGGGAACATAGGAATCATGGGGGTCCTTGGGAAATGATACCATTGGGGAATCTAATCAACAAGTTGGACATTTTAGGAGATATTGGGGATTTTTAAGGAACATTGGGGATTTTTACGAGATATTGGGTACGGTAAAGGGAACTTAGGAGAATCATGGCGGTCCTCGGGAAATGATACCTTTGGGGAATCTAATCAACAAGTTGGACATATTAGGAGAAGTTGGGGATTCTTAAGGGACATTGGAGATTTTTAGGCGATATTGGGGCGGGTAAAGGGAACTTAGGAATCATGGGGGTCCTCGGGAAATGGTACCTTTGGGGAATCTAATCAACAAGTTGGCCATTTTAGGAGATATTGGGGATTTTTAAGGAACATTGGGGATTTTTACGAGATATTGGGTACGGTAAAGGGAACATAGGAATCAAGGGGTCCTTGAGAAATGATACCTTTGGGGAATCTAATCAACAAGTTGGCCATTTTAGGAGATATTGGGGATTCTTAAGGAACATTGGGGATTTTTAGGAGATATTGGGTAGGGTAAAGGGAACTTAGGAATCATGGGGGTCCTTGGGAAATGATACCTTTGGGGATCTAATCAACAAGTTGGCAATTTTAGGAGATATTGGGGATTTTTAAGGAACATTGGGGATTTTTAGGAGATATTGGGTAGGGTAAAGAAAACTTAGGAATCATGGGGTCCTTGAGAAATGATACCTTTGGGGAATCTTTTCAACAAGTTGGCCATTTTAGGAGATATTGGGGATTTTTAAGGAACATTGGGGATTTTTACGAGATATTGGGTACGGTAAAGGGAACATAGGAATCATGACGGTCCTCGGGAAATGATACCTTTGAGGAATCTAATCGACAAGTTGGCCATTTTAGGAGAAGTTGGGGATTTTTAAGGAACATTGGGGATTTTTACGAGATATTGGGTACGGTAAAGGGAACATAGGAATCATGGCGGTCCTCGGGAAATGATACCTTTGAGGAATCTAATCGACAAGTTGGCCATTTTAGGAGAAGTTGGGGATTTTTAAGGAACATTGGGGATTTTTAGGAGATATTGGGTAGGGTAAAGAAAACTTAGGAATCATGGGGTCCTTTAGAAATGATACCTTTGGGGAATCTAATCAACAAGTTGGCCATTTTAGGAGATATTGGGGATTTTTAAGGAACATTGGGGATTTTTACGAGATATTGGGTACGGTAAAGGGAACATAGGAATCATGGCGGTCCTCGGGAAATGATACCTTTGGGGAATCTTAACAACAAGTTGGCCATTTTAGGAGAAGTTGGGGATTCTTAAGGGACATTGGAGATTTTTAGGCGATATTGGGGCGGGTAAAGGGAACTTAGGAATCATGGGGGTCCACGGGAAATGATACCTTTGGGGATCTAATCAACAAGTTGGCCATTTTAGGAGATATTGGGGATTTTTACGAGATATTGGGTAGGGTAAAGGGAACTTAGGAATCATGGGGGTCCACGGGAAATGATACCTTTAGGGAATCTAAACAACAAGTTGGCCATTTTAGGAGATATTGGGGATTTTTAAGGAGAATTGGGGATTTTTAGGCGATATTGGGGCGGATAAAGGGGACTTAGGAATCATGGGGTCCTTGGGAAATGATACCTTTGTGGAATCTAAACAACAAGTTGGACATTTTAGGAGATATTGGGGATATTTAGGGAACATTGGGGATTTTTGAGAGATATTGGGGCGGGTAATGGGAACTTAGGAATCATGGCGGTCCTCGGGAAATGATACCTTTGAGGAATCTAATCGACAAGTTGGCCATTTTAGGAGAAGTTGGGGATTTTTAAGGAACATTGGGGATTTTTAGGAGATATTGGGTAGGGTAAAGGGAACTTAGGAATCATGGCGGTCCTCGGGAAATGGTACCTTTGGGGAATCTAATCAACAAGTTGGCCATTTTAGGAGATATTGGGGATTTTTAAGGAACATTGGGGATTTTTAGGAGATATTGGGTAGGGTAAAGGAAACTTAGGAATCATGGGGTCTTCGAGAAATGATACCTTTGGGGAATCTAATCAACAAGTTGGCCATTTTAGGAGATATTGGGGATTTTTAAGGAACATTGGGGATTTTTAGGAGATATTCGGTAGGGTAAAGAAAACTTAGGAATCATGGGGTCTTCGAGAAATGATACCTTTGGGGAATCTAATCAACAAGTTGGCCATTTTAGGAGATATTGGGGATTTTTAAGGAACATTGGGGATTTTTACGAGATATTGGGTACGGTAAAGGGAACATAGGAATCATGGCGGTCCTCGGGAAATGATACCTTCGGGGATCTAATCAACAAGTTGGCCATTTTAGGAGATATTGGGGATTTTTAAGGAACATTGGGGATTTTTACGAGATATCGGGTACGGTAAAGGGAACATAGGAATCATGGCGGTCCTCGGGAAATGATACCTTTGGGGAATCTAATCAACAAGTTGGACATATTAGGAGAAGTTGGGGATTCTTAAGGGACATTGGGGATCTTTAGGCGATATTGGGGCGGGTAATGGGAACTTAGGAATCATGGGGGTCCTTGGGAAATGATACCTTTGGGGAATCTAATTAACAAGTTGGCCATTTTAGGAGATATTGGGGATTTTTAAGGAGAATTGGGGATTTTTAGGCGATATTGGGGCGGGTAAAGGGGACTTAGGAATCATGGGGTCCTTGGGAAATGATACCTTTGGGGAATCTAATCAACAAGTTGGACATTTTAGAAGATATTGGGGATTTTTAGGGAATATTGGGGATTTTAAGGAGATATTGGGGCGGGTAATGGGAACTTAGGAATCATGGGGTCCTTGAGAAATGATACCTTTGGGGAATCTAATCAACAAGTTGGCCATTTTAGGAGATATTGGGGATTTTTAAGGAGAATTGGGGATTTTTAGGCGATATTGGGGCGGGTAAAGGGGACTTAGGAATCATGGGGTCCTTGGGAAATGATACCTTTGGGGAATCTAATCAACAAGTTGGACATTTTAGAAGATATTGGGGATTTTTAGGGAATATTGGGGATTTTTAGGAGATATTGGGGCGGGTAAAGGGAACTTAGGAATCATGGGGGTCCACGGGAAATGATACCTTTGGGAATCTAAACAACAAGTTGGCCATTTTAGGAGATATTGGGGATTTTTGAGGAGAATTGGGGATTTTTAGGCGATATTGGGGCGGGTAAAGGGGACTTAGGAATCATGGGGTCCTTGGGAAATGATACCTTTGGGGAATCTAATCAACAAGTTGGCCATTTTAGAAGATATTGGGGATTTTTAGGGAATATTGGGGATTTTAAGGAGATATTGGGGCGGGTAATGGGAACTTAGGAATCATGGGGTCCTTGAGAAATGATACCTTTGGGGAATCTAATCAACAAGTTGGCCATTTTTGGAGATATTGGGGATTTTTAAGGAACATTGGGGATTTTAGGAGATATTCGGTAGGGTAAAGAAAACTTAGGAATCATGGGGTCTTCGAGAAATGATACCTTTGGGAAATCTAATCAACAAGTTGGCCATTTTAGGAGATATTGGGGATTTTTAAGGAACATTGGGGATTTTTACGAGATATTGGGTACGGTAAAGGGAACATAGGAATCATGGCGGTCCTCGGGAAATGATACCTTTGGGGATCTAATCAACAAGTTGGCCATTTTAGGAGATATTGGGGATTTTTAAGGAACATTTGGGATTTTTACGAGATATTGGGTACGGTAAAGGGAACATAGGAATCATGGCGGTCCTCGGGAAATGATACCTTTGGGGAATCTAATCAACAAGTTGGACATATTAGGAGAAGTTGGGGATTCTTAAGGGACATTGGGGATCTTTAGGCGATATTGGGGCGGGTAATGGGAGCTTAGGAATCATGGGGGTCCTTGGGAAATGATACCTTTGGGGAATCTAATCAACAAGTTGGCCATTTTAGGAGATATTGGGGATTTTTAAGGAACATTGGGGATTTTTAGGAGATGTTGGGTAGGGTAAAGAAAACTTAGGAATCATGGGGTCCTTGAGAAATGATACCTTTGGGGAATCTAATCAACAAGTTGGCCATTTTAGGAGATATTGGGGATTTTTAAGGAACATTGGGGATTTTTAGGAGATATTGGGTACGGTAAAGGGAACATAGGAATCATGGCGGTCCTCGGGAAATGATACCTTTGGGGATCTAACCAACAAGTTGGCCATTTTAGGAGATATTGGGGATTTTTAGGGAATATTGGGGATTTTTAGGAGATATTGGGGCGGGTAAAGGGAACTTTGGAATCATGGGGGTCCACGGGAAATGATATATTGGGAAATCTAAGCAACAAGTTGGACATATTAGGAGAGGTTGGGGATTCTTATGGGACATTGGGCCCAACTAACAATTGCAAGTCACAAACAAGCAAGCTTGCTGAATTGTTGCTTAATAATGGTAATGATAGCTTAACTAAAATTATGCTCTACACATTACTGTTTAAATGATTTTTCAATTGAGAAAGTAGTCAATGTTCGACTTTCCTCATGGGTTTCAACAATGATAAATTAAAACACTTTTCAAAAGTTTGACAAGAAATTTATTCGACAAGCATTGATTCCTTAACAAAAGAGTTTAACAAAACATTTGTCTGCATCTTATTAAGCTGATGTATCGATAAGCATATGCTCCTGAACAATGCGCTTTTCACTTGTCAAATAAACGCCTTCAGCCCGTCATAGTTTGACTCGGAACTTTGTTCGGATTATGGGATGAATCATGGCTAAAACTGTTAAACCAACCAAGTTTTCAAAGAATCAATAATTTAAACGAATCACATAAAATAAAACAGAAGAGAATTATGTAGTTTAACATTGAGTGCCAAGAGACGTAATCAACGTAAACATGAGGCATTTATTTATTATTATTAGTATGTAACAAGATATCTTGTACCTTGATTATTATATTTTTTATCTTCCGCAGCAGTTCGATTGTACGAGACGCTTGGATCGATGCATTTGACATTTCAGTGCAGTCGTGTTTACTGAATATTGTCCCCACAGTCACCTAGATAACCAAACAGCATTCAGAAATCGACACATTTCAAGTATCCCTAAACATCCTTATGCACTATTTATTGAATAAAATATCAAGTTTTCATGACAAAAGCATAAATAAAAAAAATACTGAACGGATCTTCGACTGAGCATGAGTTGATAAACCTGAACAAATGCTGTGAATGCAACATGTCCAAGACCATACCGCACCACATATTGTCATGCTTTTTTAAAGATCGATATTTAATAATAAAAATAAATACATATTCATATCGCAATTAGTACGTCTGGAAACAATATCTTCAATAAGGACCAACACTTTTTGCCCGCATTCGATACAAGTTTTCTCACCGTGCGATAAAAATACTGAGAGCGAAATCAGAATGGAAAACACGTGTTTTGGGTTGAACAGCTGTTAACTATAAGGCGTTGTTCAGTTGATTACCACGTGCTGTGCTAATTCACCACTGCTGAACACAAGTTCAGGAGTGATCATTATTGGGTCATGGGAAGATTATGTTTTGCTTTGGGTGCTGCATCCCACCATCTCTAGGATGGCGCAGACAGGAAGGCATGCGGCTGGCAATCGACAGGTTTTGAGTTCTAATCCGGATTTAGGTAATTTTATATGTAATTCTTATTTCATAATAAGTGTTCTCAACATAAGAGCAAATAATTACTCTCGTGAGAGTTTAACATTTTTGCATTTTATTTATTTTCAGTCATTTTTGCCAAAGCTGAATAACAACTTTCCTGTGCATTTGTAAAACGCTTTGAACAACAAAAAATTAAGTTGGTGCACAACATGATGCTTTATAATTTCTCCAAATTTGTGTGAACAAAACCCGAACATAGGTTGTACGTGAAAACATTTCAAATGTTATTCAACATTATGCTGAACTAATTCGTCATGAAGGTGCCTGTTAAATGAGTGATTGTTAGTTGGGGGGATCTTTAGGCGATATTGGGGCGGGTAAAGGGAACATAGGAATCATGGGGGTCCTTGGGAAATGATACCTTTGGGGAATCTAATCAACGAGTTGGCCGTTTTAGGAGATATTGGGGATTTTTAAGGAACATTGGGGATTTTAGGAGATATTCGGTAGGGTAAAGAAAACTTAGGAATCATGGGGTCCTTGAGAAATGATACCTTTGGGAAATCTAATCAACAAGTTGGCCATTTTAGGAGATATTGGGGAATTTTAAGGAACATTGGGGATTTTTACGAGATATTGGGTACGGTAAAGGGAACATAGGAATCATGGCGGTCCTCGGGAAATGATACCTTTGGGGATCTAATCAACAAGTTGGCCATTTTAGGAGATATTGGGGATTTTTAAGGAACATTTGGGATTTTTACGAGATATTGGGTACGGTAAAGGGAACATAGGAATCATGGCGGTCCTCGGGAAATGATACCTTTGGGGAATCTAATCAACAAGTTGGACATATTAGGAGAAGTTGGGGATTCTTAAGGGACATTGGGGATCTTTAGGCGATATTGGGGCGGGTAATGGGAACTTAGGAATCATGGGGGTCCTTGGGAAATGATACCTTTGGGGAATCTAATCAACAAGTTGGCCATTTTAGGAGATATTGGGGATTTTTAAGGAACATTGGGGATTTTTAGGAGATGTTGGGTAGGGTAAAGAAAACTTAGGAATCATGGGGTCCTTGAGAAATGATACCTTTGGGGAATCTAATCAACAAGTTGGCCATTTTAGGAGATATTGGGGATTTTTAAGGAACATTGGGGATTTTTAGGAGATATTGGGTACGGTAAAGGGAACATAGGAATCATGGCGGTCCTCGGGAAATGATACCTTTGGGGATCTAACCAACAAGTTGGCCATTTTAGGAGATATTGGGGATTTTTAGGGAATATTGGGGATTTTTAGGAGATATTGGGGCGGGTAAAGGGAACTTTGGAATCATGGGGGTCCACGGGAAATGATATATTGGGAAATCTAAGCAACAAGTTGGACATATTAGGAGAGGTTGGGGATTCTTATGGGACATTGGGCCCAACTAACAATTGCAAGTCACAAACAAGCAAGCTTGCTGAATTGTTGCTTAATAATGGTAATGATAGCTTAACTAAAATTATGCTCTACACATTACTGTTTAAATGATTTTTCAATTGAGAAAGTAGTCAATGTTCGACTTTCCTCATGGGTTTCAACAATGATAAATTAAAACACTTTTCAAAAGTTTGACAAGAAATTTATTCGACAAGCATTGATTCCTTAACAAAAGAGTTTAACAAAACATTTGTCTGCATCTTATTAAGCTGATGTATCGATAAGCATATGCTCCTGAACAATGCGCTTTTCACTTGTCAAATAAACGCCTTCAGCCCGTCATAGTTTGACTCGGAACTTTGTTCGGATTATGGGATGAATCATGGCTAAAACTGTTAAACCAACCAAGTTTTCAAAGAATCAATAATTTAAACGAATCACATAAAATAAAACAGAAGAGAATTATGTAGTTTAACATTGAGTGCCAAGAGACGTAATCAACGTAAACATGAGGCATTTATTTATTATTATTAGTATGTAACAAGATATCTTGTACCTTGATTATTATATTTTTTATCTTCCGCAGCAGTTCGATTGTACGAGACGCTTGGATCGATGCATTTGACATTTCAGTGCAGTCGTGTTTACTGAATATTGTCCCCACAGTCACCTAGATAACCAAACAGCATTCAGAAATCGACACATTTCAAGTATCCCTAAACATCCTTATGCACTATTTATTGAATAAAATATCAAGTTTTCATGACAAAAGCATAAATAAAAAAAATACTGAACGGATCTTCGACTGAGCATGAGTTGATAAACCTGAACAAATGCTGTGAATGCAACATGTCCAAGACCATACCGCACCACATATTGTCATGCTTTTTTAAAGATCGATATTTAATAATAAAAATAAATACATATTCATATCGCAATTAGTACGTCTGGAAACAATATCTTCAATAAGGACCAACACTTTTTGCCCGCATTCGATACAAGTTTTCTCACCGTGCGATAAAAATACTGAGAGCGAAATCAGAATGGAAAACACGTGTTTTGGGTTGAACAGCTGTTAACTATAAGGCGTTGTTCAGTTGATTACCACGTGCTGTGCTAATTCACCACTGCTGAACACAAGTTCAGGAGTGATCATTATTGGGTCATGGGAAGATTATGTTTTGCTTTGGGTGCTGCATCCCACCATCTCTAGGATGGCGCAGACAGGAAGGCATGCGGCTGGCAATCGACAGGTTTTGAGTTCTAATCCGGATTTAGGTAATTTTATATGTAATTCTTATTTCATAATAAGTGTTCTCAACATAAGAGCAAATAATTACTCTCGTGAGAGTTTAACATTTTTGCATTTTATTTATTTTCAGTCATTTTTGCCAAAGCTGAATAACAACTTTCCTGTGCATTTGTAAAACGCTTTGAACAACAAAAAATTAAGTTGGTGCACAACATGATGCTTTATAATTTCTCCAAATTTGTGTGAACAAAACCCGAACATAGGTTGTACGTGAAAACATTTCAAATGTTATTCAACATTATGCTGAACTAATTCGTCATGAAGGTGCCTGTTAAATGAGTGATTGTTAGTTGGGGGGATCTTTAGGCGATATTGGGGCGGGTAAAGGGAACATAGGAATCATGGGGGTCCTTGGGAAATGATACCTTTGGGGAATCTAATCAACGAGTTGGCCGTTTTAGGAGATATTGGGGATTTTTAAGGAACATTGGGGATTTTTACGAGATATTGGGTACGGTAAAGGGAACATAGGAATCATGGCGGTCCTCGGGAAATGATACCTTTGGGGATCTAATCAACAAGTTGGCCATTTTAGGAGATATTGGGGATTTTTAAGGAGAATTGGGGATTTTTAGGCGATATTGGGGCGGGTAAAGGGGACTTAGGAATCATGGGGTCCTTGGGAAATGATACCTTTGGGGAATCTAATCAACAAGTTGGACATTTTAACATGGGGATTTTTAGGAGATATTGGGGCGGGTAAAGGGAACTTAGGAATCATGGGGGTCCACGGGAAATGATACCTTTGGGGAATCTGAACAACAAGTTGGCCATTTTAGGAGATATTGGAGATTTTTAAGGAGAATTGGGTATTTTTAGGTGATATTGGGGCGGGTAAATGGGACCTAGGAATCATGGGGTCCTTGGGAAATGATACCTTTGGGGAGTCTAATCAACAAGTTGGCCATTTTAGGAGATATTGGGGATTTTTAGGGAATATTGGGGATTCTTACGAGATATTGGGGCGGGTAAAGGGATCTTAGGAATAATGGCGGTCCTCGGGAAATTATACCTTTGGGGAATCTAATCAACAAGTTGGACATTTTAAAAGACGTTGGGGATTCTTAAGGGACATTGGGGATTTTTAGGCGATATTGGGGAGGGTAAAGGGGACTTAGGAATCATGGGGTCCTTGGGAAATGATACCTTTGGGGATCTTATCAACAAGTTGGCCATTTTAGGAGATATTGGGGATTTTTAAGGAACATTGGGGATTTTTAGGAGATATTGGGTAGGGTAAAGGGAACTTAGGAATCTTGGGGGTCCTTGGGAAATGATACCTTTGGGGATCTTATCAACAAGTTGGCCATTTTATGAGACATTGGGGATTTTTAAGGAACATTGGGGATTTTTAGGAGATATTGGGTAAGGTAAAGGGAACTTAGGAATCATGGGGTCCTTGGGAAATGATACCTTTGGGGAATCTAATCAACAAGTTGTCCATTTTAGGAGATATTGGGGATTTTTACGAGATATTGGGTAGGGTAAAGGGAACTTAGGAATCATGGGGGTCCACGGGAAATGATACCTTTGGGGAATCTAATCAACAAGTTGGCCATTTTAGGAGATATTGGGGATTTTTAGGGAACATTGGGGATTTTTAGGCGATATTGGGGCGGGTAAAGGGAACTTAGGAATCATGGGGCTCCACGGGAAATGATACCTTTGGGGAATCTAAGCAACAAGTTGGACATATTAGGAGAAGTTGGGGATTCTTAAGGGACATTGGAGATTTTTAGGCGATATTGGGGCGGGTAAAGGGAACTTAGGAATCATGGGGGTCTTTGAGAAATGATACCTTTGGGGAATCTAATCAACAAGTTGACCATTTAAGGAGATATTGGGGATTTTTAAGGAACATTGGGGAATCTGATCAACAAGTTGGACATATTAGGAGAAGTTGGGGATTCTTAAGGGACATTGGGGATTTTTAGGCGATATTGGGGCGGGTAAAGGGAACTTAAGAATCATGGGGGTCCTTGTGAAATGATACATTTGGGGAATCTAATCAATAAGTTGGCTATTTTAGGAGATATTGGGGATTTTTAAGGTGAAGGTATGACGGAGCCACAGCTAAAATTTTCAAGAGCACAAATCTGAAGAACCGAACGTCAGATTGCGCTGAAAAGTTGATCGATTAGTTACCCGCTGGTGGTGACCAATCGATCAGCTTTTCAGCGCAATCTGACGTTCAGTTCTTCAGATTTGTGCTCTTGAAAATTTGAGCTATGGCTTCGTCATATCTTCACCTTAAGGAACATTGGGGATTTTTAGGAGATATTGGGGATAGTATAGGGAACTTGAGAATCAGGGCGGTCCTCGGGAAATGATACCTTTGGGGAATCTAATCAACCAGTTGGACATATTAGGAGAAGTTGGGGATTCTTAAGGGACATTGGGGATTTTTAGGCGATATCGGGGCGGGTAAAGGGAACTTAGGAATCATGGGGGTCCTTGGGAAATGATACCTTTGGGGAATTTAATCAACATTGGGGAGGGTGAAGGGAACTTAGGAATCAAAGGGGTCCTTGGGGAATGATACCTTTGGGGAATCTAATCGACAAGTTAAACAATTTAGGAGCAGTTGGGGATTCTTAAGGGACATTGGGGATTTCGAGGAGATATTGGGGAGGGTAAAGGGAACTTAGGGATCATAGGGGTTCTTGGGAAAAAATACCATTGGGAAAGCTAATCGACAAGTTGGACATTTTAAAGAAGTTGGGGATTCTTAAGCAATATTGGGGATTTTTAGGAGATATTGGGATTTTAAAGGAGCATTGGGGATTTTTAGAAGACATTGGGGATTTTTAAGGAACTTTGGGGGTTTTCAGGAGATATTGGGGAGGATAAAGGGAACTTAGGAACCATGGGGGTCCTTGGGAAATGATCTCAAACGTTCCTTTAAAAATCCCTAACTTCTTCTAAAATGTCCAACTTGTTGTTTAGATTCCCCAAGGGTATCATTTCCCAAGGACGCCTATTATTCCTAAGTTCCCTATACCCTCCCCAATATTTCCTAAAAATCCCGAACGTTCCTTAGAAAATTCCCAATATCTCCTAAAAATTCTCAATGTTCTTTAAGAATCCCCAACTTCTCCAAAAACGTCTAACTTATTCGATAGATTTCCCAAAGGCATTTTTTCCCAAGAAGACCTCCATGATTCCTATGTTTCCTTTACCCTCTCCAATTTCTCCTAAAAATTACCAATGTTTTTTAAAAAATCCCCTACTTCTGCTAAAATGATCAACTTGTTGATCATTTTGTTACCCAAATGTATCATTTCCCATGCAGACCCCCATAATTCCTAAGATCCCCTTATCCTCCCCAATATATCCTCAAATCCCAATCGTTACTTAAAAAATCTCCAATATCTTCTCAAAAGCCCTAAAATTCCTTAAAAAATCCCCTATATCTTCTAAAACGTCCCAACATTCCTTAAAAAATCCCCAATATCTCCTCAAAGTTTCCAATGTTCTTGAAGAATCCCCAACTTCTCCTAAAATGTCCAACTAAATCTAACGAATCCAAAAGGTATCATTTCCCAAGAACCCCCATGATTCCTAAGTTCCGATTAACCTCCTCAATATCTCCTACAATTCCCAACGCTCCTTGAAAAGTTTCCAATATCTCCTAAAAATCCCCAACGTCATGAAAAATCTCCAATATCTCCTGAAAATCCCCAATGTTTCTTAAAAATCTCCAATATCTCCTAAAAATCCCCAATGTTCCCTAAAAATCCCCAATATCTCCTAAAAATCCCCAATGGTGCTAAAGAATCCCCAACATTTCCTAAAATGTCCAAATTGTTGATTAGATTCCCCAAAGGTATCATATCCCAAGGACCCCCATGATTAATAAGATCCCCTTTCCCCTTCCCAATATCTCCTAAAAATCCCCAATATCTCCTAAAAACCCACAATGTTCCTTAAAAATCCCCAACTTCTCCTAAAATGTTCGACTTATCGATTAGATTCCCCAAAGGTATCATATCCCAAGGACCCCCACGATTCCTAAGTTCCCTTTTCCCCTTCCCAAAATCTCCTAAAATTCCTCAATGTTCCTTAAAAATCCCCAATGTTCCTTAAAAATCCCCAATATCTCCTAAAAATCCCCAATGTTGCTAAAGAATCCCCAACATCTCCTAAAATGTCCAAATTGTTGATTAGATTCCCCAAAGGTATCATTTCTCAAGGACCCCCATGATTCCTCAGTTCCCTTTACCCGCCCCAACATCTCCTAAAAATCCCCACTGTTCCTTCCAAATCAAGGATGGAAGAAAATCACTTCTATCGATAAATGATACACCATACGAATAATCAAAGATAGCCGTTGCTCTTGCAGTAGCATGATGCGACACCCTCACGCTGTGCTCGTATCACAGAGCAATCAAACATCTGATGCACGCTTTATCGCGGGATCCATCGTTATCGGATCATGTTACAAAGTCGCGATAAACTTTATTCATCACGATTATGGCCACTTTTCCACCACGGAACCAAAATTCATGATCTGGAATATTACATTCATATGCAGATCGTGAAGCTTCAGCAATAAGAATGCACAAAAAGTGATCGAAAATCGAAATTTATCATTTCGACTTCATGATAACGATCGCATCGCGGCCGCACATGCCGAGCGATTCATTATTCGCGGAGCATGGGTTGTTATGAATGCTTGACGACAAAATTCTATCGTTGTTGCTATGATCGCGCGATGCCTTCCAACCGCGACACATTTGGGATCCTATCATGATCACTAGATTTCCATCCTTGTTCCAAATCCCCAATATATCCTAAAAATCCCCAAGGTCCCTTAAGAATCCCCAACTTCTCCTAAAATGGACAACTTGTTGATTAGATCCCCAAAGGTATCATTTCCCAAAGACCCCATGATTCCTAAGTTCCCTTTACGCTCCCCAAATATCTCCTAAAAATCCTCAATGTCCCTTAAGAATCCCCAACTTTTCCTAATATGTCCAACTTGATGATTAGATTCCCCAAAGGTATCATTTCCCGAGGACCGTCATGATTCCTAAGTTCCCTTTACCCTACCCAATATCTCCTAAAAATCCCCAATGTTCCTTACAAATCCCCAATCTCTCCTAAAATGAGCAACTTGTTGATTAGATTCCCCAAAGGTATCATATCCCAAGGACCCCCATGATTCCTAAGTCCCCTTTTCCCCTTCCCAAAATCTCCTAAAATTCCTCAATGTTCCTTAAAAATCCCCAATATCTCCTAAAAATCCCCAATGTTTCTTAAGAATCCTCAACTTCTCCTAAAATGGCCAACTTGTTGATTAGATTCCCCAATCTATCATTTCTCAAGGACCCCCATGATTCCTAAGTTCCCTTTACCCTACCCAATATCTCCTAAAAATCCCCAATGTTCCTTCAAAATCCCCAATATCTCCTAAAATGGCCAACTTGTTGATTAGATTCCCCAAAGGTATCATTTCCCAAGGACCCTATGATTCCTAAGTCCCCTTCACCCTCCCCAATATTGCCTAAAAATCCCCAATGTCCCTTAAGAATCCCCAACGTCTTTTAAAATGTCCAACTTGTTGTTCAGATTCCCCAAAGGTATCATTTCCCAAGGACCCCATGATTTCTAAGTCCCCTTTACCAGCCCCAAAATCGCCTAAAAATCCCCAATTCTCCTTAAAAATCCCCAATATCTCCTAAAATGGCCAACTTGTTGTTTAGATTCCCCAAAGGTATCATTTCCCAAGGACCCCCATGATTCCTAAGTTCCCTTTACCCGCCCCAATATCGCCTAAAAGTCCCCAATGTCCCTTAAGAATCCCCAACTTCTCCTAAAATGTCCAACTTGTTGTTTAGATTCCCGAAAGGTATCATTTCCCGAGGACCGCCATGATTCCTAAGTTCCCTTTACCCACCCCAATATCTCCTAAAAGTCCCCAATGTCCCTCAAGAATCCCCAACTTCTCCTAAAATGTCCAACTTGTTGTTAAGATTCCCCAAAGGTATCATTTCCCAAGGACCCCCATGATTCCTAAGTTCCCTTTACCCGCCCCAATATCTCGTAAAAATCCCCAATGTACCTTAAGAATCCCCAACTTCTCCTAAAATGTCCAACTTGTTGTTTAGATTCCCCAAAGGTATCATTTCCCAAGGACCCCCATGATTCCTAAGTTCCTTTTACTCGCCCCAATATCTCCTAAAAATCCCTAATTTCCCTTAAGAATCCCCAACGTCTTTTAAAATGGCCAACTTGTTGATTAGATTCCCCAAAGGTATCATTTCTCAAGGACCCCCTGATTCCTAAGTTCTCTTTACGCTCCCCCAATATCTCCTAAAAATCCCCATGTTAAAATGTCCAACTTGTTGTTTAGATTCCCCAAAGGTATCATTTCCCAAGGACCCCCATGATTCCTAAGTTCCCTTTACCCGCCCCAATATCGCCTAAAAATCTCCAATGTCCCTTAAGAATCCCCAACTTCTCCTAATATGTCCAACTTGTTGCTTAGATTCCCCAAAGGTATCATTTCCCAAGGACCCCCATGATTCCTAAGTTCTCTTTACCCTTCCCAATATCTCCTAAAAATCCCTATGTTAAAATGTCCAACTTGTTGTTTAGATTCCCCAAAGGTATCATTTCCCAAGGACCCCATGATTCCTAAGTTCCCTTTACCCGCCCCAATATCTCCTAAAAATCCCCAATATTCCCTAAAAATCCCCAATATCTCCTAAAATGGCCAACTTGTTGATTAGATTCCCCAAAGGTATCATTTCTCAAAGACCCCATGATTCCTAAGTTCTCTTTACCCTCCCCAATATCTCCTAAAAATCCCCATGTTAAAATGTCCAACTTGTTGATTAGATTCCCCAAAGGTATCATTTCCCAAGGACCCCATGATTCCTAAGTTCCCTTTACCCGCCCCAATATCTCCTAAAAATCCCCAATATTCCCTAAAAATCCCCAATATCTCCTAAAATGGCCAACTTGTTGATTAGATTCCCCAAAGGTATCATTTCTCAAAGACCCCATGATTCCTAAGTTCTCTTTACCCTCCCCAATATCTCCTAAAAATCCCCATGTTAAAATGTCCAACTTGTTGATTAGATTCCCCAAAGGTATCATTTCCCAAGGATCCCATGATTCCTAAGTCCCCTTTACCCGCCCCAATATCGCCTAAAAATCCCCAATTCTCCTTAAAAATCCCCAATATCTCCTAAAATGGCCAACTTGTTGTTTAGATTCCCCAAAGGTATCATTTCCCGTGGACCCCCATGATTCCTAAGTTCCCTTTACCCTACCCAATATCTCGTAAAAATCCCCGATATCTCCTAAAATGGACAACTTGTTGATTAGATTCCCCAAAGGTATCATTTCCCAAGGACCCCATGATTCCTAAGTTCCCTTAACCTTACCCAATATCTCCTAAAAATCCCCAATGTTCCTTAAAAATCCCCAATATCTCATAAAATGGCTGTTCCGTACGGAACGTACCGCAAAAGAGTCCGATGGAAGTTCCCTACAACGTACCAGACGCACGCTACTTTAGTCCACCAATTCGTTGCGCTCATCAGAATGTAACCCGCGATACGACCCACCCTGCCTACGCCGCTGCGACCGTGAGTTCCCACCGCAACCGTAAGTGTCACCTGTGAGTGGCAGTGAGAGGCTCCCACCATTGTCACCGTCGCCAGTGTGGTAACTCATCTGAAACTCACCACAGCAGGGTGGTGAGTTCAACCTGCGCTCCTTCGAGAAGATTCCTCCCGCGTCTGGAACACATATAGCGATATTGCGCGAATGTTCCAGATGAAAACCGTGCGCATATAAATATGCGACAAGTTCGACCGCAGAGTTCAGTACTGATTTAACCGCCGCGAATTCAACCTCGACCATAGTGAAAGTGAACCAAAAGTGACTAGTAGTGAAAGTTATAGTAAGATAGTGAACAGTAAAGTGTAGTAGTGAAGTGTAGTGTAAAGAAGAGAAATAAAGTGTAGTGTATAGTGATCAGCAGAAAAAGTGTAGTGTTGATTCTTTCCCCATCCCCGAGTGATACAGTCCACCCGACCCGACCGGAGTTGGCCACGGTTAACGCGCAACAATGGCCAACTTGTTGTTTAGATTCCCCAAAGGTATCATTTCCCGTGGACCCCCATGATTCCTAAGTTCCCTCTACCCGCCCCAATATCGCCTAAAAATCTCCAATGTCCCTGAAGAATCCCCAACTTCTCCTAATATGTCCAACTTGTTGATTAGATTCCCCAATATTCCTTAAAAATCCCCAATATCTCCTAAAATGGCCAACTTGTTGATTAGATTCCCCAAAGGTATCATTTCTCAAGGACTCCCATGATTTCAAGTTCCCTTTACCCGCCCCAATATCGCCTAAAAATCTCCAATGTCCCTTAAGAATCCCCAACTTCTCCTAAAATGTCCAACTTGTTGATTAGATTCCCCAATGTCCCTCAAGAATCCCCAACTTCTCCTAAAATGTCCAACTTGTTGTTTAGATTCCCCAAAGGTATCATTTCCCAAGGACCCCCATGATTTCTAAGTTCCCTTTACCCGCCCCAATATCTCCTAAAAATCCCCAATTTCCCTTAAGAATCCCCAACGTCTTTTAAAATGGCCAACTTGTTGATTAGATTCCCCAAAGGTATCATTTCCCAAGGACCCCCATGATTCCTAAGTTCCCTTTACCCGCCTCAATATCGCCTAAAAATCCCCAATGTTCCTTAAGAATCCCCAACTTCTCCTAAAATGTCCAACTTGTTGATTAGATTCCCCAATGTCCCTCAAGAATCCCCAACTTCTCCTAAAATGTCCAACTTGTTGTTTAGATTCCCCAAAGGTATCATTTCCCAAGGACCCCCATGATTTCTAAGTTCCCTTTACCCGCCCCAATATCTCCTAAAAATCCCCAATTTCCCTTAAGAATCCCCAACGTCTTTTAAAATGGCCAACTTGTTGATTAGATTCCCCAAAGGTATCATTTCCCAAGGACCCCCATGATTCCTAAGTTCCCTTTACCCGCCCCAATATCTCCTAAAAATCCCCAATGTTCCTTAAAAATCCCCAAATTCTCCAAAAATGACCAACTTGTTGATTAGATTCCCCAAAGGTATCATTTCTCAAGGACCCCATGATTCCTAAGTTCTCTTTACGCTCCCCCAATATCTCCTAAAAATCCCCATGTTAAAATGTCCAACTTGTTGTTTAGATTCCCCAAAGGTATCATTTCCCAAGGACCCCCATGATTCCTAAGTTCCCTTTACCCGCCTCAATATCGCCTAAAAATCCCCAATGTTCCTTAAGAATCCCCAACTTCTCCTAATATGTCCAACTTGTTGATTAGATTCCCCAATGTTCCTTAAAAATCCCCAATATCTCCTAAAATGGCCAACTTGTTGATTAGATTCCCCAAAGGTATCATTTCTCAAGGACCCCCATGATTCCTAAGTTCCCTTTACCCGCCCCAATATCGCCTAAAAATCTCCAATGTCCCTTAAGAATCCCCAACTTCTCCTAATATGGCCAACTTGTTGATTAGATTCCCCAAAGGTATCATTTCCCGAGGACCGCCATGATTCTCCTAAGTTCCCTTTACCGTACCCAATATCTCGTAAAAATCCCCAATGTTCCTTAAAAATCCCCAATATCTCCTAAAATGTCCAACTTGTTGATTAGATTCCCCAATGGTATCATTTCCCAAGGACCCCCATGATTCCTATGTTCCCTTTACCCTCCCCAATATCTCCCAAAAATCCCCAATGTTTCTTAAAAATCCCCAATATCTCCTAAAATGGCCAACTTGTTGATAAGATCCCCAAAGGTATCATTTCCCAAGGACCCCCATGATTCCTATGTTCCCTTTACCCTCCCCAATATCTCCCAAAAATCCCCAATGTTCCTTAAAAATCCCCAATATCTCCTAAAATGGCCAACTTGTTGATAAGATCCCCAAAGGTATCATTTCCCAAGGACCCCCATGATTCCTATGTTCCCTTTACCCTCCCCAATATCTCCCAAAAATCCCCAATGTTCCTTAAAAATCCCCAATATCTCCTAAAATGGCCAACTTGTTGATTAGATTCCCCAAAGGTATCATTTCCCAAGGACCCCATGATTCCTAAGTCCCCTTTACCCGCCCCAATATCGCCTAAAAATCCTCAATTCTCCTTAAAAATCCCCAATATCTCCTAAAATGGCCAACTTGTTGTTTAGATTCCCCAAAGGTATCATTTCCCGTGGACCCCCATGATTCCTAAGTTCCCTTTACCCGCCCCAATATCGCCTAAAAATCTCCAATGTCCCTTAAGAATCCTCAACTTCTCCTAATATGTCCAATAGAGTGGGTCATCGTTTATATGGAAAAGTGAAAAATTCAATGGTATTCCATCAGATCAAAGCTTTTTTGATCCTATTTCAGGACCCAAATAAGTGTGCAAAATTTGGGCACGATCGGTTATGTCTACGTTTTGCGCATCGCGTTTGAAGTTTGTATGGGGTTTTACATGGAAAAACATACTTTTTTGCATTTCTCTCATAACAAGCTCGAATCTTCCTATAACCATGTAACCGATAAAGTAAAAACATAGCCTAGGGTATCCTGAAAAACTTTGTCAAAGACCGCGAAGTGATCTGATGCTTATGAAAAAAGTTATAGCGTTGGCATTGCTTGGCGAAACAGCATGATTTTGTTGCTATTGTTATTCCTTTACATGTTAAAACATAAACACATGCATGCGGTTCGTTGGTTATAACTATTTTCACAAGCATCGGATTGCTTTGCGATCTTCAACAAAGTTCTTCAGAACATCCTAGGCTATCATTTCATAGTATCGGTTAAAAAGTTTCAGACAAACTTTTTCAACTTATGGCTAAAATGCAGAAAAGTATGTTTTCCCATACAAAATCCCATCTAAATTTCAATTGCAATGCGCAAAGTGTAGACGCAACCGATCGTGCTCAAATTTTGCACAGATACTCAGGACCCGAAACAGAACCAAAAAAGCTTTGATCTGAGAAAACGCTTCCGATGACCCACAATAATGTCCAACTTGTTGATTAGATTCCCCAATGTTCCTTAAAAATCCCCAATATCTCCTAAAATGGCCAACTTGTTGTTTAGATTCCCCAAAGGTATCATTTCCCAAGGACCCCATGATTCCTAAGTCCCCTTTAACCGCCCCAATATCGCCTAAAAATCCCCAATTCTCCTTAAAAATCCCCAATATCTCCTAAAATGGCCAACTTGTTGTTTAGATTCCCCAAAGGTATCATTTCCCGTGGACCCCCATGATTCCTAAGTTCCCTTTACCCGCCCCAATATCGCCTAAAAATCTCCAATGTCCCTTAAGAATCCTCAACTTCTTCTAATATGTCCAACTTGTTGATTAGATTCCCCAATGTTCCTTAAAAATCCCCAATATCTCCTAAAATGGCCAACTTGTAGTTTAGATTCCCCAAAGGTATCATTTCCCGTGGACCCCCATGATTCCTAAGTTCCCTTTACCCTACCCAATATCTCGTAAAAATCCCCAATATCTCCTAAAATGGCCAACTTGTTGATTAGATCCCCAAAGGTATCATTTCCCGTGGACCCCCATGATTCCTAAGTTCCCTTTACCCGCCCCAATATCGCCTAAAGATCCCCAATGTCCCATAAGAATCCCCAACTTCTCCTAAAATGTCCAACTTGTTGCTTAGATTCCCCAAAGGTATCATTTCCCGTGGACCCCCATGATTCCTAAGTTCCCTTTACCCGCCCCAATATCTCCTAAAAATCCCCAATGTCCCTTAAGAATCCTCAACTTCTTCTAATATGTCCAACTTGTTGATTAGATTCCCCAAAGGTATCATTTCCCGAGGACCGCCATGATTCCTATGTT
Source organism: Aedes albopictus (assembly GCF_035046485.1). Classification (NCBI taxonomy): domain Eukaryota; kingdom Metazoa; phylum Arthropoda; class Insecta; order Diptera; family Culicidae; genus Aedes; species Aedes albopictus. Next base: position 181,549,118 of record NC_085136.1, on the reverse strand, counting down.
CCCTTTACCCTACCCAATATCTCCTAAAAATCCCCAATGTTCCTTAAAATTCCCCAATATCTCCTAAAATGGCCAACTTGTTGATTAGATCCCCAAAGGTATCATTTCCCAAGGACCCCCCATGATTGGTTCCAAAGGAATTTATTGCTGTATGTTTTACAACTGAGCTGAGAAACAGGCTCTGTCCTAGTGGGAATGTAATGCAAGAAATAAGAAGAATCATTATCCCATCACATCATACAAAAAAAATTAAATGCATCAAAAGTGCATGCTCTAAATTGCCGCACGCACAGACCCCCCCATCTGAACAGCACCGCAGCAGAGCTACGAGTGCGAAGGATTTAAATGGTTGCTCTTGTAAATACACTTTCGTCGGCGCTTTCCTTTCGCTCCGTCGAAAAACAAGTTAACTGCACGTCGCACTTAGTATGCGCAAATCCAAACTCCGCCTCGAATGATTCCACAGGCGGAGATGTGACGCGACAAAGAGCGAGCTCGTTTTCTGTATGCGATGACATCACCAGCAGCTAAGCCACCAGCAGTAGTCGTCCTCATACCGTGGAGCAACAGCACACGAACGCACGACGGATAGGGTGATGACCATTGTTTTGGCATGAAGTCAATGCAATTTGGAACGTTATTTTCAAAAACATTTTTTGGCTTAACTACAAAAGATAGAGTTTTGGTGTCAAAGAAACATTTTTAGGGAACAAGTTCGTGCATGTTTTGTAGAAGAACTTTTTCAACAAAAGCTTTATTTTCATATTGAAATCATCAAAAATGTCCAAAAAATTGCCGATTTTTTCGACCAATTTTGCATTATTTTTCAATTTAAGGCCTTTTTAACTATTTTTAAAAGTTTACGTCCAAGAGACTAAGAAAGTAGAAGTAATTAGCTTTCAATTCGTGCGCTGAGAAAGTTTGTACGATTGATAGTTTAGTAGATATAGGACTTCAAAGATAACCAAAAATTAAAAACTTAAAATGTGATTAACTCACTTAGCAGTGATTTCCGACCCTATGTTCCATGGGAACTTTTTCATCTCTCATCAAGACCTATCAGCCCTGAAAATATCCAAAACCCGGAACCAAACACCCTGTATATATATCTCTCTCTCTCTCTTCTTGGCGTAACGTCCTCACTGGGACAAAGCCTGCTTCTCAGCTTAGTGATCTATGAGCACTTCCACAGTTATTAACTGAGAGCTTCCTCTGCCAATGACCATTTTGCATGCGTATATCGTGTGGCAGGCACGAAGATACTCTATGCCCAAGGAAGTCAAGGAAATTTCCTTTTCGAAAACATCCTGGACCGACCGGGAATCGAACCCGTCACCCTCAGCATGGTCATGCTGAATACCCGTGCGTTTACCGCCTCGGCTATATGGGCCCTATATATATATATATATATATATATATATATATATATATATATATATATATATATATATATATATATATATATATATATATGTATATATATATCTATATATATATATATATATATATATATATATATATATATATATATATATATATATATATATATATATATATATATATATATATATATATATATGTCGTTTATTATTTTAAGCTTACAGAGGCCTGGCTAGGAAGAGGAATGGTTCCCTGGCTAATTTATCATATGCGTAATTGGATCGCGTCGTCCGGTGGCGCGATGCTGACATGCTGGTTTCAGTAAGGTTGAAGACAGGTGTGGATTTCGTGGAAACTGCTGATCTTGCTCATCGTCCGTTGTGTGGCTCGTTCAAAGTTGCTAACTGTTGTTGTTGTTGTTGGATGTCTCCTAGTTGGCTAAGTATGGCTTCTTCGGAGTTGGGGCAAACTAATGCGATAACTTCTCCCTCCCTAAGTGAGGAACGTCCCGGTCCTTTTCCACCGTATCTGATTATGATTAGCATGATGATAATCACTGCTGTAATTCCGATAAAAGAAAATCCTCCAAACAGGCTCCAAAACTTAAAGTTGAGATTGTTTTGTTCTAGGTATACATGCTCGAGGTGTCGTCGGTTTTGTATTGTGTCGTGATGAATTTTTCCTAAATCGATGTCTTCCTGTAGCTTCCAGTTTGGTTTGAGATTATAGAATGCGTTATACATGATATTGGGCTCGCCGATATATTCCTCGTTTCTAAATGTTTCGTTGTTGAGTTGTATTGTGCAGTTTTCAAAATTGATGATCACATTTCCTTCTAGGCTTCGGTTATCTGGTCCGCAGGTTGATTTTAATGTTTGATTCCTTATATTGGATATCAAAATGGTGTTGTCAGAAATTAGTTTGATTATTGTTTGGTTATTGAATACAACGTTGCATTTAGGCTTCACTCCGGTTATCAACGGTTTGATACATTCGTCCCCGAGATCCGTCAAGAATGAAGATTTTTGAACGAAGTCTTCCGGTTTTTGTGTGACAAAAATACGGTTACCACTTTTGACTATGAATTCTGGGAATTGGATGATTGATTGATTACTATTGATGATTGGGTATATTCTGATGATTTCCGCGGTGTTCTCCTCTAACAGTGGTACATGCATAAAATATAATAATGTTCCATGACTCGTTGCGAATTTTGGCGTAACATATTGTAGTGCTTCATCCGGTAAGTGAATGTTAATTCCTTGGTCTTGAAGAAGTTCTCTTATCGTTGTAATTTCTCGAATAGATAGGATTTTGTTTGAAGTAATAGACATTTTTGAGAGCAGAATTGCGTCTTGAATGTCCTCGAGCAGCTGATTGAGAATATCTACGTTTACGATGGATGTAATTGTTTCGATGTCGTCCATTAGCAAGTCGTTTAGGTTGGCCTGATTGGTTACTTCCTGTATAGCGTGAGTAAGTTGCTGAATCCGAGTGTTGAGATTTTGATTAACTATGATCTGTTGGTTGTTTTGGTCAATCAAGTCGTTCATCGTAGTATTGATGGCTTGGAGATCAGATGCGTCGGGGGTTCCCGCGATCCATTTCCACACAGTTCCAACGGTGTTCCACCTCCTTGATCGGTGGTGTGGTTGAGGTTTCAGTTGATATATGTTGCTGTATAATTTCTTCGCTTTATACTTTAAAATATTTGTTAGTGGATTAGTAGTTTCGGCATTATTATGGTAAGATGATTTAATCAGGATCTCCGCTGTTTCTTCTATAGAAGACAGATTTATCGGGTGGATTATTTTAATTGTTCCAGTTTGAATTTTACAATGTCTTTCCTTTACAAGCAATAAAGGTTCGTCGTGCAGGTTTCTAATGGTTAGTTTTTGTGCTTGAGTAAGGGTGATCGTCAATATCAGTAAGGGGATTATTCCGGTCTGTAAATTAACAAATATAGCAGGGTGTTAGTAGGTTAGATAGAGGTTTGAGACTATATGGTTAATTATGTAAGGGATTCCTCTTCCGTTTCAATTTGGTTTTATGCAATTTAATATCTCTGTGATCCACGTAAGTTTTCCTTCTATTATGTTTAATTACAACTTTTTTATACCTGGCTTTTCTTTTATTTTTGATACCTTGAATTTTATTGTAGACTCGTTCGTTTCTAATGAAATTTGGATCATCTTCTCTGTGTTTGTTTCTGTTTTCTAATGTTTGTTGTTGTTTTTTTTGTAGTTTTTCTATAATTTCGTCGAAGATTCTATTGCGGTTTTCTAGTATGGTTTCCAAGTTTAAGGGTCTCTCTTCTCCTTCTTTTATGCCATAGAAAATTTCAATTGGTTTTAATTTAGTAACGCTATGAATCGTAGAGTTGTACAAAGTAGTCGCGATGCGATATATTTCTTTATTAGAGAGATCGTCATATTTATTTTTAATGCAAATGAATATTTCGTTAAGAGTAGAGTGGAATCGTTCTACCGTTCCATTGACCTCACTGTGGTTCGATGGGGTGTAGTACAACTGCACTCTTAACCTTTGGAGAAGTCCTCGGACTTCAATTGACTTGAACGCAGCTTCGTTGTCCCATACTATCATGGAAGGAGTTCCATATGTTGAAATTAATTTAACGAGGCCGCGTTTTACGTCTGGTATAGACCTGTCTTTTATGGGTATTAACATTGCAAATTTTGAAAGTTTATCTACTGCCGAAAGGAATATGTTAGGGCTTGATATAAAGATATCAATATGGACTATGTCGAGAGGTTTTCTTGGTAAAGGGGTTTCGGCAAATTTGAGTTTGTAAGGTTTTCTTTCGTACTTACTCTCAAGGCACGTCTCACAGAGGTTGATAAAGCGTTGTACCTTGTCCTTGATTTTAGGGAAGTAAAACTTCTTCTTAATGACTTGGTAGTTCTCCACTGCTCCTCTATGGGCACGCTGGTGTGTGTCCTCAATGATGTCATTTTGTTCTTCTTCTATGGTGACGTCCTGTAAAATTAACTGTGTTAATTTTATTTTGAAACTTTTAGCGCGTGAGAAGTGATTCTTGTAGGTCACTTGCATGATGTTCAACCATTCCTCCGGGCAAAGAATACAATTTACTCTTGTAGGGTGCATGTATTCGCGGAAGATTTTTACTGCAATAGGGACTCCGAAGAAAGCACGCGTCATTGTCCGCCTGAAGATTCCTGGAAATATCTCTTCGTATTTTTCCTCATTCTTTTCTCCCTTTTCAATAAGAATTTGGTTTTTGAAAAAGTTCAGCGGTGTTTCGACCATGCGGATTAAGTCTTCATTATCTGATTCAGCTGAATGTACCGTCTCTGAATCCGATGATGATGATGATGATTCACTTTCATTCATGTTAATTTCGTGTGAAATCCTAGACAATCCGTCGGCTACCACATTCTGTTTGCCCGGTTTGTACTGGATTTCATAGTCAAACTCCTCTAAACGCAATTTCATTTTGATCAACCTATCATTTGGCGACTTGAGATTTAGAGCGTAAGTGAGCGGCTTATGATCAGTAAAAAGAGTGAACTTTCGGCCAAACAAGTATGGTCGAAAATATTTACACGCCCAATCAATAGCAAGGAGCTCCTTTTCGATAGCCGAATAGTTCTCCTCAGTTTTTGTGAGCGTGCGCGAGGCGAATGCAATCGGCTTATCATGGCCAATGGGGCCCTGAGATAAAACCGCACCTAACGCGTAGTTAGAAGCATCCGTTGTTAAAATGAATCGCTTGGAGAAGTCTGGATATTGTAGCTCATGGCTACTAGTTAGAATACTTTTCAACCGATTGAACGCGGAAACAAATTCATGCGTATGTTCAATCTTTTCTCCTTTTCGTAACGGCTGAGTCAAGGGTTTGGCTATCTGTGCAAAGTCTTTGATGAACTTGCGGTAATAACCAACTACTCCCAGGAATCCTCTAAGCTCAGTTTCGTTGTTGGGCAATGGCCAACCTTTAATAGCACTTATTTTTTCTGGATTAGGTTTCACTCCCTCGGGAGTAACAATGTGTCCAAGAAAGGCTACCTCTTTCTGAAGAAATTCGCATTTATCAATTTGAATTTTGAAATTGTATTTGCGAAGTGTCTCCATAACCTTTTTGAGGTTAACCAAGTGTTCCTGTAAACTAGTGGAATAGATGATGATATCATCCATATACACTAAGCAACGTACCTCGATATGTTCTCGGAGAACGTTGTCCATCACCCGCTGGAACGTGGCAGGTGCGTTTTTCAGTCCAAAACGCATTCGGACAAACTCGTAGTGTCCGCCTTCGACACTAAACGCAGTTTTAGGAATGTCTTTTACATGGACCTCTATTTGATGGAACCCTGAAGCAAGGTCCAGGGTTGAAAAGTATTGACACCTCCCCAACTTATCGAGTATGTCCGTGATATTGGGGATAGGGTATCGATCATCGGTGGTTTTTTGGTTGAGTTTCCGGTAATCGATTACAAGTCGCCACTTCCTTGTACCCGAAGCGTTGGCCTTCTTGGGTACGACCCATATTGGCGAGGACCAGGGACTGTTCGATGGACGAATTATTCCTTGGTCCAACATTTGTACGATTTGTTTTTGGACCTCTTCTCTATGACAGAAGGGGTAGCGATAGTTTTTCGAATAGACGGGTAATTCGTCCTTCGTGTGAATGGTATGTCTTACAGCATTGGTGAATGTTAACTTTTCATCATTTGTGTAGAATACCTCTGGAACCTGTTTTAAAACTTTGAAGAGTTTTTCTTCTTCTTCTTTGTTTAGATGGTCCGTTCGAATGTTTTTCGTAAATTCTAATTTAACCTTTATTTTATCTTTGAAAGATTGGCTAGGAGCAATCTCTTCAAAATTCAGGAGTTCTGTAAATATCGCCTCATTGTCGATGCTCATTACTGCTGGTTTATTACTCTGGTTGATCAACGGGAAGGTGGCTATACCATTATGAGCATTGTATACTCCTGAGGGTATGACGACATCTGGACCAATCATAATGTCATGTTCAATTAAGAAATCACCGTCTTTTATTCGAACGGGAAATTGTTTCACTAAGGTCTCGCCTTCGTGGAAGTTGAGTTGTTCCTTAGTTGGGAACTTTTTTTTTAGTGTTATCGTTGTATTGTTTATTGCAAGGGTATTCGATGCTGTGTCAATTACCGCACCGATAGTTCGAAGAGATTCAAATCCGATCAATCCGTCAAAAAAATCATGGAATCGGAACAAGAAGAATTTTAATTTAGGTAGGTCTTTTATAAAGTTGACAAATGGATTCACATATGTGTACTGATTAATACGATGCGTACCGCTCAAGTTCCTAATGTTTTGCTGGGGTCCAGTTGCAATACCACTAGCAGGTATCAGCTCAGGGGTAATGTAATTTCCCAAGCAACACACATGTTATAATAGAGTTACGACAGCGCAAGTTTTGGTTGTATAGAAGTTTATTTTACGTAATTCTAACATTGTGTTAAAATAACGTAAAATAAACTTCTATACAACCAAAACTTGCGCTGTCGTAACTTTTATATAACATGTGTGTTACTTGGGTTTTATTTGCCCCCGTATCAACTAGAAATCTCAGAGGTCTGCCGTCTCTTCTGGGTATTTCTAGATACGGAAGGAAATTATTTTTCATTCCGGGTTCTGTTGATCCGGATCTGTACAAAAATTTAGCTCATCACATTGTTCCGTCTGTGGATAAATTTCTTGCTGTTGTGGGTTGTTGATGTAAGGATCCTCGGCATAGGGGAGTTCGGTAGGAATTTCTTCCGAACTTTCGTGCGAATTTACTTGTGTAGGTGCTGTCCTATGGTAAGGAACTACTTGCTTATAACTGTTCTGACCAAAAGGGTATCTATTTTGACCCGATGGATCGGGTTTAATCGCTTGAGGTGGCGGAGACGCATTGTTTGAAGACGCATTACCTTGGAATCTGTTAAATGATGGGTTTTGCGATGGAAATGGTGGGAATCTATTGCCGTAGGGTGTGTGCTGAACTGAAGGAAAGGGTTTGTATGGTGGTCTAGAATTTTGCCAGCTATTTTGTGGTTTATTTAAGGCTGGTTTTTGAAAAGTGACTGGTTGTTTAGGGAACTTATCCTTTTTTCGTTGAGACGCGTTGTACTGCTCTATTGCGCTTTGATGCGCTTCATTCAATGAGGCCGGACGAGACACTCTAGTGAGTGTCGAGTAGGGTTCGTTCAAACCATCAATATACGCGTTGGTTACCATGTATTCATAGCTTGTTGCTAGTGGTTTAGCACACGCCGCCGTGTCGTTGTCGAGAGAAATCTTGGCTATTATATCCGCCAAAAGTTCTCTGCATTCATTATAGAAATCGGTAATGCTTCTCGAGCCTTGTTGAAGGTATGATATTTTGGTGACAAGTGTACCGAGATCTCTCTTGTCCCCAAAATATTCTCTCAAAGTGCTTTGTATATCAGCCCACACAACCGGAGCATGGTTTGACACCAAAGCTTCGTTAGCTTTATCAACGATTTTGTCTCGTATGATGCTAGTCCATAGGGGCATAGCACGATCGATGTCTTGCTGTGACGGGCAAGTTGCTTCCGCAAATTTAATTTTATCTTCGACTGATTTCAGCCAGGTTGCTAGTAATTTGGGGTCGCCGGCATAAGGTACGACCATTTTAATTGCATCAGGAATCCTAGATGCATCGAAGTTTGTAGGTGACACTACTGAAGGGACAGGTCGGACCGCCGAAGCCTGCCTAATTTCCTCCAAATTTTGTATTTGGAGCCGTTGAGCCTCCATTTGGTTGGTGAGTTCATCAACCAACCATTGTAAAGCCTCCATATTCCTAGTTATCATACACTTTATTCACTTCTTATAACTAACACTTTATTCACTTCTTATAACTAACACTGAATAGATAAAAAAAAAAGATCACTTACCTCGAGTCGACTGGTATGCAGCCAGCGACGCCAAGAGCGGGTAAGATGATTTGGTCGGGCCTACCGAGCGTTCTGGTTCCTTGGGGCGCTCTTCCTACGTTGGTTCTGCCGGTGATGATCGCTTGTTGCAGCTTCTAGATGAACACAATGTTTCCTATCTGCTTTCACACTACGATTTCACTATGAAACACAACGGGTGGCTATCCCCCAAGTCGAGACTGCGCCAGCTTTGAGTTCGGCTTTAGGATCGGGTTTTTTAAAAAAACAAAACAGAACTGAACTCGTCGATTAATGGATAAAGACTAACTGTCGTTTATTATTTTAAGCTTACAGAGGCCTGGCTAGGAAGAGGAATGGTTCCCTGGCTAATTTATCATATGCGTAATTGGATCGCGTCGTCCGGTGGCGCGATGCTGACATGCTGGTTTCAGTAAGGTTGAAGACAGGTGTGGATTCCGTGGAAACTGCTGATCTTGCTCATCGTCCGTTGTGTGGCTCGTTCAAAGTTGCTAGCGATGTTGCTAACTGTTGTTGTTGTTGTTGGATGTCTCCTAGTTGGCTAAGTATGGCTTCTTCGGAGTTGGGGCAAACTAATGCGATAACTTATATACAGGGTGTTTGGTTCCGGGTTTTGGATATTTTCAGGGCTGATAGGTCTTGATGAGAGATGAAAAAGTTCCCATGGAACATAGGGTCGGAAGTCACTGCTAAGTGAGTTAATCACATTTTAAGTTTTTAATTTTTGGTTATCTTTGAAGTCCTATATCTACTAAACTATCAATCGTACAAACTTTATCAGCGCACGAATTGAAAGCTAATTACTTCTACTTTCTTAGTCTCTTGGACGTAAACTTTGTAAAAATAGTTTAAAAGGCCTTAAATTGAAAAATAATGCAAAATTGGTCGAAAAAATCGACTCTTTTTTGGACATTTTTGATGATTTAAATATGAAAATAAAGCTTTTGTTAAAAAAGTTCTTCTACAAAACATGCACGAACTTGTTCCCTAAAAATATTTCTTTGAAACCAAAACTCTATCTTTTGTAGTTAAGCCAAAAAATGTTTTTGAAAATTACGTGCCAAAATGCATTAACTTCATGCCAAAACAATGGTCATCACCCTATACGTCGTGCGTTCGTGTGCTGTTGCTCCACGGCATGCGGACGACTACAGGGCACTGCATTGTTTTGATTTTATATGGGATTTTGACGTTTCTTGGCCTTGTTGTTTACACAATTTCTGTAAGAGTGAAAGAGAAGGGGAGAATTTCATGCAGTGCCCTACTGCTGCTGGCTTGGCTGCTGGTGATGTCATCGCATACAGAAAACGAGCTCGCTCTTTGTCGCGTCACATCTCCGCCTGTGGAATCATTCGAGGCGGAGTTTGGATTTGCGCATACTAAGTGCGACGTGCAGTTTACTTGTTTTTCGACGGAGCGAAAGGAAAGCGTCGACGAAAGTGTATTTACAAGAGCAACCATTTAAATCCTTCGCACTCGTAGCTTTGCTGCGGTGCTGTTCAGATGGGGGGGTCTGTGCGTGCGGCAATTTAGAGCATGCACTTATTTGATGCATTTCATTTTTTTTTGTATGGTGTGCAAGGATAATGATTCTTCTTATTTCTTGCATAACATTCCCACTGGGACAGAGCCTGTTTCTCAGCTCAGTTGTAAAACATACAGCAATAAATTCCTTTGGAACCAATCATGGGGGATCCTTGGGAAATAATACCTTTGAGGAATCTAATCAATAAGTTGGACACTAGGTTGGACATTTTAGGAGAAGTTAGGGATTCTTAAGGGACATTGGGGATTTTTAGGAGATATTGGAAAGGGTAAAGGGAACTTAGAAATCATGGGGGTCCTTGAGAAATGATACCTTTGGGGAATCTAATCAACAAGTTGGATATTTTAGGAGAAGTTGGGGATTTTTAAGGAACATTGGGGATTTTAAGGAGATATTGGGGAGGGTAAAGGGAACTTAGAAATCATGGAGGTCTTTGGGAAATGATACCTTTGGGGAATCTAATCAACAAGTTGGATATTTTTGGAGAAGTAGGGGATTCTTAAGGAACATTGGGGATTTTTAGGAGATATTGGGCATTTTTAAGGAACCTTGGGGATTTCTAAGGAACATTGGGGATTTTTAGGAGATATTGGGAAGGGGAAAAGGAACTTAGGAATCATGGCGGTCCTTGAGAAATGATACCTTTGGGGAATCTAATCAACACAATGGACATTTTAGGAGAAGTTGGGGTTTCTTAAAGGACATTGGGGATTTTAGGCGATATTGGGGAGGGTAAAGGGAATTAAGAAATCATGGGGGTCCTTGGGAAATGATACCTTTGGGGAATCTAATCAACAAGTTGGATACTTTAGGAGAAGTTGGGGTTTCTTAAAGGACATTGGGGATTTTTAGGCGATATTGGGGAGGGTAAAGGGAACTTAGAAATCATGGGGGTCCTTGGGAAATGATACCTTTGGGGAATCTAATCAACAAGTTGAATATTTTAGGAGAAGTTGGGGATTCTTAAGGAACATTAGGGATTTTTAGGCGATATTGGGGAGGGTAAAGGGAACTTAGAAATCATGGAGGTCCTTGGGAAATGATGCCTTTGGGGAATCTAATCAACAAGTTGGATATTTTTGGAGAAGTTGGGGATTCTTAAGTAACATTGGGGATTTTTAGGAGATATTGGGCATTTTTAAGGAACCTTGGGGACTTCTAAGGAACATTGGGGATTTTTAGGAGATATTGGGAAGAGGAAAAGGGAACTTAGGAATCATGGCGGTCCTTGAGAAATTATACCTTTGGGGAATCTAATCAACAAGTTGGATATTTTTGGAGAAGTTGGGGATTCTTAAGGGACATTGGGGATTTTTAGGAGATATTGGGCATTTTTAAGGAACCTTGGGGATTTCTAAGGAACATTGGGGATTTTTAGGAGATATTGGGAAGGGGAAAAGGGAACTTAGGAATCATGGCGGTCCTTGAGAAATGATACCTTTGGGGAATCTAATCAACAAGTTGGACATTTTAGGAGATATTGGGGATTTTTAAGGAACATTGGGGATTTTTAGGAGATATTGGGGAAGGTAAAGGGAACTTAGAAATCATGGGGGTCCTTGGGAAATGATACCTTTGGGGAATCTAATCAACAAGTTGGACATTTTAGGAGAAGTTGGGGTTTCTTAAAGGACATTGGGGATTTTTAGGCGATATTGGGGAGGGTAAAGGGAATTTAGAAATCATGGGGGTCCTTTGGGGAATCTAATCAACAAGTTGGATATTTTAGGAGAAGTTGGGGATTTTTAAGGAACATTGGGGATTTTTAGGAGATATTGGGGAGGGTAAAGGGAACTTAGGAATCATGGCGGTCCTTGAGAAATGATACCTTTGGGGAATCTAATCAACAAGTTGGACATTTTAGGAGATATTGGGGATTTTTAAGGAACATTGGGGATTTTTAGGCGATATTGGGGAGGGTAAAGGGAACTTCGAAATCATGGGGGTCCTTGGGAAATGATACCTTTGGGGAATCTAATCAACAAGTTGGACATTTTAGGAGAAGTTGGGGATTCTTAAGGAACATTGGGGATTTTTAGGAGATATTGGGGCGAGTAAAGGAAACTTGGGAATCATGGGGGTCCTTGGGAAATGATACCTTTGGGGAATCTAATCAACAAAATGGACATTTTAGGAGAAGTTGGGGTTTCTTAAAGGACATTGGGGATTTTTAGGCGATATTGGGGAGGGTAAAGGGAACTTAGAAATCATGGGGGTCCTTGGGAAATGATACCTTTGGGGAATCTAATCAACAAGTTGGATATTTTAGGAGAAGTTGGGGATTCTTAAGGAACATTGGGGATTTTTCGGAGATATTGGGGAGGGTAAAGGGAACTTAGAAATCATGGAGGTCCTTGGGAAATGATACTTTTGGCGAATCTAATCAACAAGTTGGACATTTTAGGAGAAGTTGGGGTTTCTTAAAGGACATTGGGGGTTTTTAGGCGATATTGGGGAGGGTAAAGGGAATTTAGAAATCATGGGGGTCCTTGGGAAATTATACCTTTGGGGAATCTAATCAACAAGTTGGATATTTTTGGAGAAGTTGGGGATTCTTAAGAAACATTGGGGATTTTTAGGAGATATTGGGCATTTTTAAGGAACCTTGGGGATTTCTAAGGAACATTGGGGATTTTTCGGAGATATTGGGAAGGGGAAAAAGGAACTTAGGAATCATGGCGGTCCTTGAGAAATGATACCTTTGGGGAATCTAATCAACAAAATGGACATTTTAGGAGAAGTTGGGGTTTCTTAAAGGACATTGGGGATTTTTAGGCGATATTGGGGAGGGTAAAGGGAATCAAGAAATCATGGGGGTCCTTGGGAAATGATACCTTTGGGGAATCTAATCAACAAGTTGGATATTTTTGGAGAAGTTGGGGATTCTTAAGGGACATTGGGGGTTTTTAGGAGATATTGGGCATTTTTAAGGAACCTTGGGGATTTCTAAGGAACATTGGGGATTTTTAGGAGATATTGGGAAGGTGAAAAGGGAACTTAGGAACCATGGCGGTCCTTGAGAAATGATACCTTTGGGGAATCTAATCAACAAGTTGGACATTTTAGGAGATATTGGGGATTTTTAAGGAACATTGGGGATTTTTAGGAGATATTGGGGAGGGTAAAGGGAACTTAGAAATCATGGGGGTCCTTGGGAAATGATACCTTTGGGGAATCTAATCAACAAGTTTGACATTTTAGGAGAAGTTGGGGTTTCTTAAAGGACATTGGGGATTTTTAGGCGATATTGGGGAGGGTAAAGGGAATTTAGAAATCATGGGGGTCCTTGGGAAATGATACCTTTGGGGAATCTAATCAACAAGTTGGATATTTTTGGGGAAGTTTGGGATTCTTAAGGAACATTGGGGATTTTTAGGCGATACAGTCCCGATTCGTTCGTTGGCGGCTCGTTAGATGGGCTGTCTCGATGGTTGGATGTTCGCTAGCTGGGACAAAACCCATCTAAAAAGCACTGTCAATGTCAAAATCGATGTCAAAACGAGTTTGACGTCTGACCGTCGTCGCATCGCAGCTCCTGTATACAGACCGTTTGCGCAAGTATGTGAGCGTTTCGCGACGTATTTCTCGTCACTTGCGTGTGGCTAGAGCATTTTGATGAGTTGTCAGTTGCCCCAACGAACGAACACGATTCGCTAATCGGGGCGCAGTCGTGACCCAACGAGCGAATCCTCACTGTATTGGGGAGGGTAAAGGGAACTTAGAAATCATGGGGGTCCTTGGGAAATGATACCTTTGGGGAATCTAATCAACAAGTTGGACATTTTAGGAGATATTGGGGATTTTTAAGGAACATTGGGGATTTTTAAGGAGGTATTGGGAAGGGTAAAGGGAACTTAGAAATCATGGGGGTCCTTGGGAAATGATACCTTTGGGGAATCTAATCAACAAGTTGGACATTTTAGGAGAAGTTGGGGTTTCTTAAAGGACATTGGGGATTTTTAGGATATATTGGGGAGGGTAAAGGGAACTTAGGAATCATGGGGGTCCTTGGGAAATGATACCTTTGGGGAATCTAATCAACAAGTTGGACATTTTAGGAGAAGTTGGGGTTTCTTAAAGGATATTGGGGATTTTTAGGATATATTGGGGAGGGTAAAGGGAACTTAGGAATCATGGGGGTCCTTGGGAAATGATACCTTTGGGGAATCTAATCAACAAAATGGACATTTCAGGAGAAGTTGGGGATTCTTAAGGGACATTGGGGATTTTTAGGAGATATTGGGGAGGGTAAAGGGAACTTAGGAATCATGGGGGTCCTTGGGAAATGATACCTTTGGGGAATCTAATCAACAAGTTGAACATTTTAGGAGAAGTTGGGGATTCTTAAGTGACATTGGGGATTTTTAGGAGATATTGGGCATTTTTAAGGAACATTGGGGATTTTTAAGGAACATTGGGGATTTTTAGGAGATATTGGGAAGGGGAAAAGGGAACTTAGGAATCATGGGGGTCCTCTTAGGAGAAGTTGGGGATTCTTAAGGGACATGGGGGATTTTTAGGCGATATTGGGGCTGGTAAAGGGAACTTAGGAATCATGGGGATCCTTGGGAAATGATACCTTTGGGGAATCTAATCAACAAGTTGGACATTTTAGGAGATATTGGGGATTTTTAAGGAACATTGGGGATTTTTAGGAGACATTGGGGCGGGTAAAGGAAAGTTAGGAATCAAGGGAGTCCTTGGGAAATGATACCTTTGGGGAATCTATTCAACAAGTAGGACATTTTAGGAGAAGTTGGGGATTCTTAAGGAACATTGGGGATTTTTAGGAGATATTGGGCATTTTTAAGGAACCTTGGGGATTTTTAAGGAACATTGGTGATTTTTAGGAGATATTGGGAAGGGGAAAAGGAACTTAGGTATCATGGTGGTCCTTGAGAAATGATACCTTTGGGGAATCTAATCAACAAGTTGGACATTTTAGGAGATATTGGGGATTTTTAAGGGACATTGTGGATTTTTAGGCGATATTGGGAAGGTTGAAGGGAACTTAGGAATCATGAAGGTCCTTGGGAAATGATACCTTTGGGGAATCTAATCAACAAGTTGGACATTTAAGGAGAAGTTGGGGATTCTTATGGGACATTAGGGATTTTTAGGAGATACTGGGGATTTTTAAGGAACATTGGGGATTTTTAGGCGATATTGGGGAGGTTAAAGGGAACTTAGGTCCTTGGGAAATGATACCTTTGGGGAATCTAATCAACAAGTTGGACATTTTAGGAGAAGTTGGAGATTCTTAAAGGACATTGGGGATTTTAAAGAGATTTTGGGGCGGGTAAAGGGAACTTAGGAACCATGGGGGTCCTTGGGAAATGATACCTTTGGGGAATCTAATCGACAAGTCGGACATTTTAGGAGAAGTTGGGGGTTCTTAAGGAACATTGGGGATTTTTAGGAGATATTGGGGATTTTTAAGGAACATTGGGGATTTTTAAGGAACATTGGGGATTTTTAGGAGATATTGGGGCGGGTAGAGGGAACTTAGGAATCATGGAGGTCCTTGGGAAATGATACCTTTGGGGAATCTATTCGACAAGTAGGACATTTTAGGAGAAGTTGGGGATTCTTAAGAAACATTGGGGATTTTTAGGAGATATTGGGAATTTATAAGGAACATTGCGGATTTTTAAGGAACATTGGGGAATTTTAGGAGATATTGAGGCGATAAAGGAAACTTAGGAATCATGGGGGTCTTTGGGAAATGATGCCTTTGGGGAATCCAATCAACAAGTTGGACATTTTAGGAGAAATTGGGGATTCTTAAGGGAAATTGGGGATTTTTTTGGAGATATTGGGGATTTTTAAGGAACATTGGGGATTTTTAGGAGATATTGGGACGGGTAAAGGGAGCTTAGGAATCAAGGGGGTCCTTGGGATATGATACCTTTGGGGAATCTAATCAACAAGTCGGACATTTTAGGAGAAGTTGGGGATGCTTAAGGGACATTAGGGATTTTTAAGCGATATTGGGGAGGTTAAAGGGAACTTAGGAATCATGGGGGTCCTCGGGAAAAGATACGTTTGGGGAATCTTATCAACAAGTTGGACATTTTAGGAGAAGTTGGGGATTCTTAAGGGACATTGGGGATTTTTAGGCGATATTGGGGAGGGTAAAGGGAACTTAGGAATCATGGGGGTCCTTGGGAAATGATACCTTTGGGGAATCTCATCGACAAGTCGGACACTTTAGGAGAAGTTGGGGATTCTTAAGGAACGTTGGGGATTTTTAGGAGATATTGGGCATTTTTAAGGAACATTGGGGATTTTAAGGAACATTGGGGGGTTTTAAGAGATATTGGGAAGGGGAAAAGGGAACTTAGGAATCATGGCGGTCCTTGAGAAATGATACCTTTGGGGAATCTAACCAATAAGTTGGCCGTTTTAGGAGATATTGGGGATTTTTAAGGAACATAGGGGATTTTTACGAAATATTTGGGATTTTTAAGGAACATTGGGGATTTTAGGAGATATTGGGGCGGGTAAAGGGAACTTAGAAACCATGGGGGTCCTTGGGAAATGATACCTTTGGGGAATCTAATCGACAAGTCGGACATTTCAGGAGAAGTTGGGGATTCTTAAGGAACATTGGGGATTTTTAGGAGATATTGGGGATTTTTAAGGAACATTGGGGATTTTTAGGAGATATTGAGAAGTGGAAAAGGGAACTAAGGAATCATGGGGGTCCTCTTAGGAGAAGTAGGGGATTCTTAAGGGACATAAGGGATTTTTAGGCGATATTGGGGAGGGTAAAGGGAACTTAGGAATCATGGGGGTCCTCGGGAAAAGATACCATTGGGGAATCTTATCAACAAGTTGGACATTTTAGGAGAAGTTGGGGATTCTTAAGGGACATTGGGGATTTTTAGGCGATATTGGGGAGGGTAAAGGGAACTTAGGAATCATGGGGGTTCTTTGGAAATGATACCTTTGGGGAATCTAATCGACAAGTCGGACATTTTAGGAGAAGCTGGGGATTCTTAAGGAACATTTGGGATTTTTAGGAGATATTTTTAAGGAACCTTGGGGATTTTTAAGGAACATTGGGGATTTTGAGGAGATATTGGGAAGGGGAAAAGGAATTTAGGTATCATGGCGGTCCTTGAGAAATGATACCTTTGGGGAATCTAATCAACAAGTTGGACATTTTAGAAGAAGTTGGGGATTCTTAAGGGACATTGGGGATTTTTAGAAGATATTGGGGAGGGTAAAGGGAGCTTAGGAATTATGGGGGTCCTTGGGAAATGATACCTTTGGGGAATCTAATCGACAAGTCGGACATTTCAGGAGAAGTTGGGGATTCTTAAGGAACATTGGGGATTTTTAGGAGATATTGGGGATTTTTAAGGAACCTTGGGGATTTTAAGGAACATTGGGGATTTTTAGGAGATATTGGGAAGGGGAAAAGGGAACTTAGGAATCATGGCGGTCCTTGAGGAATGATACCTTTGGGGAATCTAATCGACAAGTCGGACATTTCAGGAGAAGTTGGGGATTCTTAAGGAACATTGGGGATTTTTAGGAGATATTGGGGATTTTTAAGGAACATTGGGGATTTTTAAAGAACATTGAGGATTTTTAGGAGATATTGAGAAGGGGAAAAGGGAACTTAGGAATCATGGGGGTCCTCTTAGGAGAAGTTGGGGATGCTTAAGGGACATTGGGGATTTTTAGGCGATATTGTTGCTGGTAAAGGGAACTTAGGAATCATGGGGATCCTTGGGAAATGATACCTTTGGGGAATCTAATCAACAAGTTGAACATATTAGAAGAAGTTGGGGATTCTTCACGGACATTGGGGATTTTTAGGCGAATTGGGGCGGGTTAAGGGAACTTAGGAATCATGGCCGTCCTCAACAAGTTGGATATTTTAGGAGAAGTTGGGGATTTTTAAGGAACATTGGGGATTTTTAGGAGATACAGTTTACGTTCGGTCGGTGCAAACGGTTTAACTGCAATGCTTGTAACTGCAAGTCCGCTAAGTGCAACAAATTTGCAGTTATCGCACCGCCAAACGTCAAAATCGTGCACCATGTTAACCCAATTGAACAGTCGGATCACGTTCACGTTTATTTATTGTCGTTTGACAACTTCTTGACATCTGTCAGTCGTTGCAGTTACCGAAATTCGTTCGCTAAGTGAAACGTAAACATGTTGCAGTTATCGAACGTCTACTGTATTGAAGAGGGTAAAGGAAATTTAGGAATCATAGGGGTCCTTGGGAAATCTAATCGACAAGTTGGACATTTTAAAAGAAGTTGGGGATTCTTAAGGAATATTGGGGATTTTCAGAAGACATTGGGGATTTTTAAGGAACGTTGGGGATTTTAAGGAGATATTGGGTAGGGTAAAGGGAACTTAGGAATCATGGCGGTCCTCGGGAAATGATACCTTTGGGACATCTAATCAACAAGTTGGACATTTTAGGAGAAGTTGGGGATTCATAAGGAACATTGAGGATTTTTAGGAGATATTGGGGAGGTCAAAGGGAACTTAGGAATCATGGGGGTCCTTGGGAAATAATACCTTATGGGGAATCTAATCAACCAGTTGGCCATTTTAGGAGAAGTTGGGGATTCTTAAGGGACATTGGTGATGATGATTCCCATGTTTCCTTTACTCTCTCCAATATCTCCTAAAAATTACCAATGTTTCTTAAAAAATCCCCTACTTCTGCTAAAATGATCAACTTGTTGCTTGGGTTCCCCAAAGGTATCATTTCCCATGCAGACCCTCATAATTCCTAAGTTCGCCTTATTCTTCCCAATATCTCCTTAAATCCCAATCGTTCCTTAAAAAATCTCCAATATCTTCTCAAAAGCCCAAAAATTCCTTATAAAATCCCCTTTATCTTCTAAAAAGCCCCAACATTCCTTAAAAATCTCCAATATCTCCTCAAAGTTTAAAATGTTCTTGAAGCATATAACGAATAGTACATTGGAACCTCATAAATGCACATTTTATTTTCCGTATCAGGCCCCACGTCTGGGAACTTAGATACGAAAAACAAAATGGAACATTACAAATGCACAAAACATAAACATGCAACACATAACATAAATTGTGCCCAGTTATCCAAATAGATAACGTAGTCCAATCCCAGGATGACGAGGTTTCATTTTTGTTCTTGGTCCATCAGTCAATTCTGTAATCGTATTTTTTCTGGCAGTTCGCCTTTTAGTTCGCAGCATCTGTTGCGGCATTCATAGCTCGATTTGGTCTAGGATTTTCTTATCCTAAGGGGGCATCCAATTCGGGCAACAACACAAGACCGTCTACAAGTTGATGTCCGTGTTAGGGGACGGCTTGCGTGTTTTGTACTGGTTCGCTCCTGAAATGTTTGGAGCGCTACAAATGCACATTAAAATTCAGGGACGGATGTACAAACCACAGTATAAAATAGAAAATTAACTGACAAAATGCTCACAGCAATTTACAAACGTAACAAGCATCCCCAGCTTCTCCTAAAATGTGCAACTAAATCTAATGAATCCCAAAGGTATCATTTCCCAAGGACCCCCATGATTCCTAAGTTCCGATTACCCTCCCAAATATCTCCTACAATTCCCAACGCTCCTTATAAAGTTCCCAATATCTCCTAAAAATCCCCAACGTCATGAATAATCTCCAATATCTTCTGAAAATCCCCAAAGTTTCTTAAAAATCTCCAATATCTCCTAAAAATCCCCAATGTTCCTTAAAAATCTTCAATGTTGCTTACAAATCCCCAATATCTCCTAAAAAATCCCAATGTTCCTTGAGAATCCCCAACTTCTCCTAAAATGTCCAACTTGTTAATTAGATTCCCCAAAGGTATCATTTCCCAAGGACCCCCTTGATTCCAAAGTTCCCTTTAACCTCCCCAATATCTCCTCAAAATCCCCAACGTTCCTTAAAAATCCCCAAAATCTCCTTAAATGTCCAACTTGTTGATTAGATTCCCCAAAGGTATCATATCCCAAGGACCCCCATAATTCCTAAGTTCCCTTTACCCTCCCCAATATCTTCTAAAAATCCCTTGGGTTCCTTAAGAGTCCCCAACTTCTCCTTAAATATCCAACTTGTTGATTAGATTCTCCAAAGTTATCATTTCTCAAGGACCCCCATGATTCCTAAGTTCCCATTACCCACCCCAATATCTCTTAAAAATGACCAATGTCCCTTAAGAATCCCCAACTTCTCCTAAAATGTCCAACTTGTTGATAAGATTCCCCAAAGGTATCGTATCCCAAGGACCCCCATGATTCCTAAGTTCCCTTTACCCGCCCCAATATCTCCTAAAAATCCCCAATGTTCCTTAAAAATCCCCAATATCTCCTAAAAATCCCCAATGTCCCTTAAGAATCCCCAACTTCTCCTAAAATGGCCAACTTGTTGATTAGATTCCCCAAAGGTATCATATCTCAAGGACCCCCATGATTCCTAAGTTCCCTTTTCCCCTTCCCAATATCTCCTAAAAATCCCCAATATTTCTTAAAAATCCCCAATGTTCCTTATAAATCCCCAATATCTCCTAAAAATCCCCAATGTTCCTTAAGAATCCCAAATTCTTCTAAAATGTCCTACTTGTCCAATAGATTCCCCAAAGGTATCATTTCCCAAGGACCCCCATGATTCCTAAGTTCCCTTTACCCGCCCCAATATCTCCTAAAAATCCCCAATGTTCCTTAAAAATCCTCAATGTTCCTTAAAAATCCCCTATATCCCCTAAAAATCCCCAATGTTCCTTAAGAATCCCCAACTTCTCCTAAAATGTCCGACTTGTCGATTAGATTCCCCAAAGGTATCATTTCCCAAGGACCCCCATGGTTCCTAAGTTCCCTTTGCCCGCCCCAATATCTTCTAAAAATCCCCAATGTTCCTTAAAAATCCCCAATATCTCCTAAAATGACCAACTTGTTGATTAGATTCCCCAAAGGTATCATTTCTCAAGGACCACCATGATTCCTAAGTTCCCTTTTCCCATTCCCAATATCTCCTAAAAATCCCCAATGGTCATTAAAAATCCCCAATATCTCCTAAAATGGCAAACTTGTTGATTAGATTCCAAAAAGGTATCATATCCCAAGGACCTCCATGATTCCTAAGTTCCCTTTAACCTCCCCAATATCGCCTAAAAATCCCCAATGTTCCTTAAAAATCCCCAATATCTCCTAAAAATCCCCAATGTCCCTTAAGAACCCTCAACTTCTCCTAAAATGTCCAACTTGTTGATTAGATTCCCCAAAGGTATCATTTCCCAAGGACCCCCATGATTCCTAAGCTCCCTTTACCCTCCCCAATATCGCCTAAAAATCCCCAATGTCCCTTAAGAATCCCCAACTTCTCCTAAAATGTCCAACTTGTTGATTAGATTCCCCAAAGGTATCATTTCCCAAGGACCCCCATGATTTCTAAGTTCCCTTTACCCTCCCCAATATCTCCTACAAATCCCCAATGTTCCTTAAAAATCCCCAAGGTTTCTCAAGGACCCCCATGATTCCTAAGTTCCCATTACCCACCCCAATATCTCTTAAAAATGACCAATGTCCCTTAAGAATCCCCAACTTCTCCTAAAATGTCCAACTTGTTGATAAGATTCCCCAAAGGTATCGTATCCCAAGGACCCCCATGATTCCTAAGTTCCCTTTACCCGCCCCAATATCTCCTAAAAATCCCCAATGTTCCTTAAAAATCCCCAATATCTCCTAAAAATCCCCAATGTCCCTTAAGAATCCCCAACTTCTCCTAAAATGGCCAACTTGTTGATTAGATTCCCCAAAGGTATCATATCTCAAGGACCCCCATGATTCCTAAGTTCCCTTTTCCCCTTCCCAATATCTCCTAAAAATCCCCAATATTTCTTAAAAATCCCCAATGTTCCTTATAAATCCCCAATATCTCCTAAAAATCCCCAATGTTCCTTAAGAATCCCAAATTCTTCTAAAATGTCCTACTTGTCCAATAGATTCCCCAAAGGTATCATTTCCCAAGGACCCCCATGATTCCTAAGTTCCCTTTACCCGCCCCAATATCTCCTAAAAATCCCCAATGTTCCTTAAAAATCCTCAATGTTCCTTAAAAATCCCCTATATCCCCTAAAAATCCCCAATGTTCCTTAAGAATCCCCAACTTCTCCTAAAATGTCCGACTTGTCGATTAGATTCCCCAAAGGTATCATTTCCCAAGGACCCCCATGGTTCCTAAGTTCCCTTTGCCCGCCCCAATATCTTCTAAAAATCCCCAATGTTCCTTAAAAATCCCCAATATCTCCTAAAATGACCAACTTGTTGATTAGATTCCCCAAAGGTATCATTTCTCAAGGACCACCATGATTCCTAAGTTCCCTTTTCCCATTCCCAATATCTCCTAAAAATCCCCAATGGTCATTAAAAATCCCCAATATCTCCTAAAATGGCAAACTTGTTGATTAGATTCCAAAAAGGTATCATATCCCAAGGACCTCCATGATTCCTAAGTTCCCTTTAACCTCCCCAATATCGCCTAAAAATCCCCAATGTTCCTTAAAAATCCCCAATATCTCCTAAAAATCCCCAATGTCCCTTAAGAACCCTCAACTTCTCCTAAAATGTCCAACTTGTTGATTAGATTCCCCAAAGGTATCATTTCCCAAGGACCCCCATGATTCCTAAGCTCCCTTTACCCTCCCCAATATCGCCTAAAAATCCCCAATGTCCCTTAAGAATCCCCAACTTCTCCTAAAATGTCCAACTTGTTGATTAGATTCCCCAAAGGTATCATTTCCCAAGGACCCCCATGATTTCTAAGTTCCCTTTACCCTCCCCAATATCTCCTACAAATCCCCAATGTTCCTTAAAAATCCCCAAGGTTCCTTAAAAATGCCCAATATCTCCTAAAAATCCCCTATGTCCCTTAAGAATCCTCAACTTCTCCTAAAATGTCCAACTTGTTGATTAGATTCCCCAAAGGTATCATTTCCCAAGGACCCCCATGATTCCTAAGTTCCCTTTACCCTCCCCAATATCTCCTAAAAATCCCCAATGTCCTTTGAGAAACCCCAACTTCTCCTAAAATGTCCAACTTGTTGATTAGATTCCCCAAAGGTATCATTTCCCAAGGACCCCCATGATTCCTAAGTTCCCTTTACCCTCCCCAATATCTCCTAAAAATCCCCAATGTCCTTTAAGAAACCCCAACTTCTCCTAAAATGTCCAACTTGTTGATTAGATTCCCCAAAGGTATCATTTCCCAAGGACCCCCATGATTGAAAAGTTCCCTTTACCCGCCCCAATATCTCCTAAAAATCCCCAATGTTACTTAAAAATCCCCAATATCTCCTAAAATGTCCAACTTGTTGATTAGATTCCCCAAAGGTATCATTTCTCAAGGACCGCCATGATTCCTAAGTTCCCTTTACCCTCCCCAATATCTCCTAAAAATCCCCAATGTTCCTTAAAAATCCCCAACTTCTCCTAAAGTATCCAACTTGTTGATTAGATTCGCCAAAGGTATCATTTCCCAAGGACCCCCATGATTTCTAAGTTCCCTTTACCCTCCCCAATATCGCCTAAAAACCCCCAATGTCCTTTAAGAAACCCCAACTTCTCCTAAAATGTCCAACTTGTTGATTAGATTCCCCAAAGGTATCATTTCCCAAGGACCCCCATGATTTCTAAGTTCCCTTTACCCTCCCCAATATCGCCTAAAAACCCCCAATGTCCTTTAAGAAACCCCAACTTCTCCTAAAATGTCCAACTTGTTGATTAGATTCGCCAAAGGTATCATTTCCCAAGGACCCCCATGATTCCTAAGTTCCCTTTACCCTCCCCAATATCTCCTAAAAATCCCCAATGTCCTTTAAGAAACCCCAACTTCTCCTAAAATGTCCAACTTGTTGATTAGATTCCTCAAAGGTATCATTTCCCAAGGACCCCCATGATTCCTAAGTTCCCTTTACCCTCCCCAATATCTCCTAAAAATCCCCAATGTCCTTTAAGAAACCCCAACTTCTCCTAAAATGTCCAACTTGTTGATTAGATTCCCCAAAGGTATCATTTCCCAAGGACCCCCATGATTCCTAAGTTCCCTTTACCGTCCCCAATATCGCCTAAAAATCCTCAATGTCCTTTAAGAAACCCCAACTTCTCCTAAAATGTCCAACTTGTTGATTAGATTCCCCAAAGGTATCATTTCCCAAGGACCCCCATGATTCCAAAGTTCCCTTTACCCGCCCCAATATCTCCTAAAAATCCCCAATGTTCCTTAAAAATCCCCAATATCTCCTAAAATGTCCAACTTGTTGATTAGATTCCCCAAAGGTATCATTTCTCAAGGACCCCCATGATTCCTAAGTTCCCTTTACCCTCCCCAATATCTCCTAAAAATCCCCAATGTCCTTTAAGAAACTCCAACTTCTCCTAAAATGTCTAACTTGTTGATTAGATTCCCCAAAGGTATCATTTCCCAAGGACCCCCATGATTCCTAAGTTCCCTTTACCCTCCCCAATATCGCCTAAAAATCCCCAATGTCCTTTAAGAAACCCCAACTTCTCCTAAAATGTTCAACTTGTTGATTAGATTCCCCAAAGGTATCATTTCCCAAGGACCTCCATGATTTCTAAGTTCCCTTTACCCTCCCCAATATCTCCTAAAAATCCCCAATGTTCCTTAAGAATCCCCAACTTCTCCTAAAATGTCCAACTTGTTGATTAGATTCCCCAAAGGTATCATTTCTCAAGGACCCCCATGATTTCTAAGTTCCCTTTACCCTCCCCAATATCTCCTAAAAATCCCCAATGTTCCTTAAGAATCCCCAACTTCTCCTAAAATATCCAACTTGTTGATTAGATTCCCCAAAGGTATCATTTCCCAAGGACCCCCATGATTTCTTAGTTCCCTTTACCCTCCTCAATATCGCCTAAAAATCCCCAATGTCCTTTAAGAAACCCCAACTTCTCCTAAAATGTCCATTTTGTTGATTAGATTCCCCAAAGTTATCATTTCTCAAGGACCCCCATGATTCCTAAGTTCATTTTCCCCTTCCCAATATCTCCTAAAAATCCCCAATGTTCCTGAGAAATCCCCAAGGTTCCTTAAAAATGCCCAATATCTCCTAAAAATCCCCAATGTTCCTTAAGAATCCCCAACTTCTCCAAAAATATCCAACTTGTTGATTAGATTCCCCAAAGGTATCATTTCCCAAGGACCCCCATGATTCCTAAGTTCCCTTTACCCTCCCCAATATCTCCTAAAAATCCCCAATGTTCCTTAAGAATTCCCAACTTCTCCTAAAATGTCCAACTTGTTGATTAGATTCCCCAAAGGTATCATTTCCCAAGGACCCCCATGATTCCTAAGTTCCCTTTACCCTCGGGGCGGTCCAGAATGTCGAATTGTTTAAAAATCCATATTCACTAAAACTGATGTGGTCAGGGCGTTAACAGTGTGCACCCAAAATAACCAAAATTGGTATTTTATTATATTTCGCATCCCGAGGGGGCGGTCCAGAATGTCGAATTGTTTAAAAATCCATATTCACTAAAACTGATGTGGTCAGGGCGTTAACAGTGTGCACCCAAAATAACCAAAATTGGCATTTTATAATATTTCGCTTCCTGAGGGGGCGGTCCAGAATGTCGAATTGTTTAAAAATCCATATTCACTAAAACTGATGTGGTCAGGGCGTTAACAGTGTGCACCCAAAATAACCAAAATTGGCATTTTATAATATTTCGCTTCCTGAGGGGGCGGTCCAGAATGTCGAATTGTTTAAAAATCCATATTCACTAAAACTGATGTGGTCAGGGCGTTAACAGTGTGCACCCAAAATAACCAAAATTGGTATTTTATTATATTTTGCATCCTGAAAAAAAAAAATTTTTTTTTGAACTGAAGAGCTGGTTACTCAGTGAGTAACTTGGAGTAACCACGATGACACCACTGCCCGAGGGGGCGGTCCAGAATGTCGAATTGTTTAAAAATCCATATTCACTAAAACTGATGTGGTCAGGGCGTTAACAGTGTGCACCCAAAATAACCAAAATTGGCATTTTATAATATTTCGCTTCCTGAGGGGGCGGTCCAGAATGTCGAATTGTTTAAAAATCCATATTCACTAAAACTGATGTGGTCAGGGCGTTAACAGTGTGCACCCAAAATAACCAAAATTGGTATTTTATTATATTTCGCATCCCGAGGGGGCGGTCCAGAATGTCGAATTGTTTAAAAATCCATATTCACTAAAACTGATGTGGTCAGGGCGTTAACAGTGTGCACCCAAAATAACCAAAATTGGCATTTTATAATATTTCGCTTCCTGAGGGGGCGGTCCAGAATGTCGAATTGTTTAAAAATCCATATTCACTAAAACTGATGTGGTCAGGGCGTTAACAGTGTGCACCCAAAATAACCAAAATTGGTATTTTATTATATTTCGCATCCCGAGGGGGCGGTACAGAATGTCGAATTGTTTAAAAATCCATATTCACTAAAACTGATGTGGTCAGGGCGTTAACAGTGTGCACCCAAAATAACCAAAATTGGCATTTTATAATATTTCGCTTCCTGAGGGGGCGGTCCAGAATGTCGAATTGTTTAAAAATCCATATTCACTAAAACTGATGTGGTCAGGGCGTTAACAGTGTGCACCCAAAATAACCAAAATTGGCATTTTATAATATTTCGCTTCCTGAGGGGGCGGTCCAGAATGTCGAATTGTTTAAAAATCCATATTCACTAAAACTGATGTGGTCAGGGCGTTAACAGTGTGCACCCAAAATAACCAAAATTGGTATTTTATTATATTTCGCATCCCGAGGGGGCGGTCCAGAATGTCGAATTGTTTAAAAATCCATATTCACTAAAACTGATGTGGTCAGGGCGTTAACAGTGTGCACCCAAAATAACCAAAATTGGTATTTTATTATATTTCGCATCCCGAGGGGGCGCTCCAGAATGTCGAATTGTTTAAAAATCCATATTCACTAAAACTGATGTGGTCAGGGCGTTAACAGTGTGCACCCAAAATAACCAAAATTGGTATTTTATTATATTTCGCATCCCGAGGGGGCGGTCCAGAATGTCGAATTGTTTAAAAATCCATATTCACTAAAACTGATGTGGTCAGGGCGTTAACAGTGTGCACCCAAAATAACCAAAATTGGCATTTTATAATATTTCGCTTCCTGAGGGGGCGGTCCAGAATGTCGAATTGTTTAAAAATCCATATTCACTAAAACTGATGTGGTCAGGGCGTTAACAGTGTGCACCCAAAATAACCAAAATTGGTATTTTATTATATTTTGCATCCTGAAAAAAAAAAATTTTTTTTTTGAACTGAAGAGCTGGTTACTCAGTGAGTAACTTGGAGTAACCACGATGACACCACTGCCCGAGGGGGCGGTCCAGAATGTCGAATTGTTTAAAAATCCATATTCACTAAAACTGATGTGGTCAGGGCGTTAACAGTGTGCACCCAAAATAACCAAAATTGGTATTTTATTATATTTCGCATCCCGAGGGGGCGGTCCAGAATGTCGAATTGTTTAAAAATCCATATTCACTAAAACTGATGTGGTCAGGGCGTTAACAGTGTGCACCCAAAATAACCAAAATTGGTATTTCATTATATTTCGCATCCCGAGGGGGCGGTCCAGAATGTCGAATTGTTTAAAAATCCATATTCACTAAAACTGATGTGGTCAGGGCGTTAACAGTGTGCACCCAAAATAACCAAAATTGGTATTTTATTATATTTCGCATCCCGAGGGGGCGGTCCAGAATGTCGAATTGTTTAAAAATCCATATTCACTAAAACTGATGTGGTCAGGGCGTTAACAGTGTGCACCCAAAATAACCAAAATTGGTATTTCATTATATTTCGCATCCCGAGGGGGCGGTCCAGAATGTCGAATTGTTTAAAAATCCATATTCACTAAAACTGATGTGGTCAGGGCGTTAACAGTGTGCACCCAAAATAACCAAAATTGGTATTTTATTATATTTCGCATCCCGAGGGGGCGGTCCAGAATGTCGAATTGTTTAAAAATCCATATTCACTAAAACTGATGTGGTCAGGGCGTTAACAGTGTGCACCCAAAATAACCAAAATTGGCATTTTATAATATTTCGCTTCCTGAGGGGGCGGTCCAGAATGTCGAATTGTTTAAAAATCCATATTCACTAAAACTGATGTGGTCAGGGCGTTAACAGTGTGCACCCAAAATAACCAAAATTGGCATTTTATAATATTTCGCTTCCTGAGGGGGCGGTCCAGAATGTCGAATTGTTTAAAAATCCATATTCACTAAAACTGATGTGGTCAGGGCGTTAACAGTGTGCACCCAAAATAACCAAAATTGGCATTTTATAATATTTCGCTTCCTGAGGGGGCGGTCCAGAATGTCGAATTGTTTAAAAATCCATATTCACTAAAACTGATGTGGTCAGGGCGTTAACAGTGTGCACCCAAAATAACCAAAATTGGTATTTTATTATATTTCGCATCCCGAGGGGGCGGTCCAGAATGTCGAATTGTTTAAAAATCCATATTCACTAAAACTGATGTGGTCAGGGCGTTAACAGTGTGCACCCAAAATAACCAAAATTGGCATTTTATAATATTTCGCTTCCTGAGGGGGCGGTCCAGAATGTCGAATTGTTTAAAAATCCATATTCACTAAAACTGATGTGGTCAGGGCGTTAACAGTGTGCACCCAAAATAACCAAAATTGGTATTTTATTATATTTTGCATCCTGAAAAAAAAAATTTTTTTTTTGAACTGAAGAGCTGGTTACTCAGTGAGTAACTTGGAGTAACCACGATGACACCACTGCCCTCCCCAATATCTCCTAAAAATCCCCAATGTTCCTTAAGAATCCCCAACTTCTCCAAAAATATCCAACTTGTTGATTAGATTCCCCAAAGGTATCATTTCTCAAGGACCCCCATGATTTCTAAGTTCCCTTTACCCTCCCCAATATCTCCTAAAAATCCCCAATGTTCCTTAAGAATCCCCAACTTCTCCTAAAATGTCCAACTTGTTGATTAGATTCCCCAAAGGTATCATTTCTCAAGGACCCCCATGATTTCTAAGTTCCCTTTACCCTCCCCAATATCTCCTAAAAATCCCCAATGTTCCTTAAGAATCCCCAACTTCTCCTAAAATATCCAACTTGTTGATTAGATTCCCCAAAGGTATCATTTCCCAAGGACCCCCATGATTTCTAAGTTCCCTTTACTCTCCCCAATATCTCCTAAAAATCCCCAATGTTCCTTAAGAATCCCCAACTTCTCCTAAAATGTCCAACTTGTTGATTAGATTCCCCAAAGGTATCATTTCCCAAGGACCCCCATGATTTCTAAGTTCCCTTTACTCTCCCCAATATCTCCTAAAAATCCCCAATGTTCCTTAAGAATCCCCAACTTCTCCTAAAATGTCCAACTTGTTGATTAGATTCCCCAAAGGTATCATTTCCCAAGGACCCCCATGATTTCTAAGTTCCCTTTACTCTCCCCAATATCTCCTAAAAATCCCCAATGTTCCTTAAGAATCCCCAACTTCTCCTAAAATATCCAACTTGTTGATTAGATTCCCCAAAGGTATCATTTCCCAAGGACCCCCATGATTTCTAAGTTCCCTTTACTCTCCCCAATATCTCCTAAAAATCCCCAATGTTCCTTAAGAATCCCCAACTTCTCCTAAAATGTCCAACTTGTTGATTAGATTCCCCAAAGGTATCATTTCCCAAGGACCCCCATGATTTCTAAGTTCCCTTTACTCTCCCCAATATCTCCTAAAAATCCCCAATGTTCCTTAAGAATCCCCAACTTCTCCTAAAATGTCCATTTTGTTGATTAGATTCCCCAAAGGTATCATTTCCCAAGGACCCCCATGATTTCTACCCAAGCAACACACATGTTATAATAGAGTTACGACAGCGCAAGTTTTGGTTGTATAGAAGTTTATTTTACGTAATTCTAACATTGTGATGAAATAACGTAAAATAAACTTCTATACAACCAAAACTTGCGCTGTCGTAACTATTATATAACATGTGTGTTACTTGGGTAAGTTCCCTTTACTCTCCCCAATATCTCCTAAAAATCCCCAATGTTCCTTAAGAATCCCCAACTTCTCCTAAAATGTCCAACTTGTTGATTAGATTCCCCAAAGGTATCATTTCCCAAGGACCCCCATGATTTCTAAGTTCCCTTTACTCTCCCCAATATCTCCTAAAAATCCCCAATGTTCCTTAAGAATCCCCAACTTCTCCTAAAATATCCAACTTGTTGATTAGATTCCCCAAAGGTATCATTTCCCAAGGACCCCCATGATTTCTAAGTTCCCTTTACTCTCCCCAATATCTCCTAAAAATCCCCAATGTCCCTTAAGAATCCCTAACTTCTCCTAAAATGTCCAACCTAGTGTCCAACTTATTGATTAGATTCCTCAAAGGTATTATTTCCCAAGGATCCCCCATGATTGGTTCCAAAGGAATTTATTGCTGTATGTTTTACAACTGAGCTGAGAAACAGGCTCTGTCCCAGTGGGAATCAGGTATCAGGTATCAGAAGGCCGGCTCCAGAGGCACGTTATCCTTCATTTGGGACATTTGTGCCATCGCCAAAATAACAGCCTATTTCATCATCTACCTGAGGGAAAAGGAAGGAAAAAGGATTTGGATGGGGATAGGGACAGGTAGGGAAATAGGAAAAATACCCTGGAAGAGGGTACTAACGCACAAGCGTACCACAATGGGTTCAAACAGCGCCCTGAAAAGGGCACTGTAATAACGCATAAAGCGAAAGAGAGCCTATAGCTCTTTACCACAGCGGGTTAAGAACAACAGAATATCCTGAAGATTCAGGTTTCTGAAGTCAGTTTCACTTAATAAGTGTTTACCGAATACTCGGAAACGCAGTTGCGCGAAACAGTTACATATCATATGATACGAAGTTCCATAATCGGATTCACAGCTATCACAGGCAAATGAATCAGCTTGCTGAATATTCGCCATGTGATAGCTGAGTCGGCAGTGGCCAGTCAATGCTTTGACCAGCATGCTGCAATTCTGCTTAGACAGATTAGTTAGATACTTCGCCACCCGTAGAGATGGCTCAGCACTATACAATTTGGTTTGACGACATGACTCCAAACTATTCCAATATTGTCTGTGTTGAGTGACAGCCCAGGTGTGAATCTGAAGCTTAATCCAACACTTCGATATCGGAATAGCTGGCTCAGGGCCAATGAAGTCATGTGATGCTCCAGAGCGAGCTAACTCATCAGCCAATTCATTTCCAGGGATGGAAGAATGACCAGGTACCCATAGAAGGTGAACAGCGTTTGCTGAATTCAGCTCCTCGATTTGAGTTCGACAAGCGATAACTATCTTCGACCTGGAGTTGGCCGAAGCAAGTGCTTTAATAGCAGCCTGGCTATCTGAACAGAAGTATATTACTTTGCCCATTACGTGCTGCTGAAGTGCTGATTGCACTCCGCACATAAGAGCAAAGATTTCGGCCTGAAAAACGGTGCAGTGTCTACCAAGTGAGTAAGACTGATACAGCCTTAGCTCACGAGAATAAACACCAGCACCTGCTCGACCTTCGAGAAGGGAGCCATCAGTGTAACATACGATGCCGTCTGAAATACTTCTTTCCAGATAACCAGATGTCCACTCTTCCCGGGAAGGGAATTTCGTGGAAAATGTCCTATATGGAAAATTACAAGCAATTGTAAGATCACTTGGAGCAAGGACAATTTTGTCCCAATTCACCAAAAGTGGAAACAACGAGGTGTGTGTTGAACTGCGGTTCACAGGAGTTTCCTCCAGTAGACCGAGTACCCGTAACCGGTAAGTGCAAGAAAGGGCTTCTTGTTTGAGATGAATGTGTAGTGGGGCAACGTCAAAGAGAACTTCTAGCGCTGCCGTAGGAGTTGAAGAGAACGCTCCAGACATCGCCATTAAGCACATCCTTTGGAGATGGCCTAATTTTGATTGGACCGTTCTCACTTCACCCTTTTGCCACCACACAAGACATCCATAAGCCAATATTGGCCGAACCACAGTTGTGTAAATCCATTTGATATACTTGGGTTTTAGACCCCAAGTTGTACCAAAAGTACGCCGGCATTGCCCGAAGGCCATACAAGCTTTCTTGATTCTGAACTCAATGTGAGGTGTCCAGGAAAGCTTGGAATCAAGAATGACTCCAACGTACTTTACCTGTTCAGTCACATCGATTTCAGAATCAAAGAGACGCAAAGGTCGAACGCCATTACGGTTTCGCCTTTCCGTGAAAAGAACAATAGATGTTTTACTCGGATTAACCGAAAGGCCATATAGGCGACACCAACCCTCAACTACCTGAAGGGCGTTTTGCATCAGGTCGAAAAGGGTGCTGATGCACATACCAACTAACAATGTTAGGTAGTCGTCGGCAAAACCATAAGTAGGAAAACCGCTATTATTGAGTTGCCTCAATAGCGTATCTGCTACGAGATTCCACAAAAGCGGTGATAAGACTCCCCCTTGGGGGCATCCACAAACACTCAATTTCCTAATCCCTGCTAGACGCAATGTCGAGAAGAGATATCGGTTTTTGAGCATTTGGTGAATCCAATTGGAAATCATTGGAGATATACTATGACTCCGTGCGGCTTCCAATATGGCATCGAAAGGCACGTTGTCAAAGGCACCCTCGATATCTAAGAAAACACCCAAACAAGATTGCTTTTGAGCGAATGCTTTCTCGATATCGTAAACAACCTTGTGTAAAAGAGTCACAGTGGACTTACCAGATTGGTAGGCATGTTGGTTCACATGAAGAGGCACGTTGGCCAGATGAACATCACGGATGTGATGATCCACAATGCGTTCTAAGCATTTCAGAAGAAAAGAGGTCAAACTGATAGGTCTGAAACTCTTTGCTTCTTCATACGACGCACGACCCACTTTCGGAATAAACTTTACAGTAATATCCCTCCAGGATTTGGGAATATACCCTGTAGCAAAACTGCAAACAAGTAGTTTTTTCAAAACATGTTTGAAATAATCAAATCCCTTCTGAAGCAAAATAGGATAAATCCCATCTGCCCCAGGAGATTTGAAAGGAGCAAAGCTATTGAGAGCCCACTCAATCGATTCTATAGTTACAATACTCCGAGCCGAAGCTAAAGAATCATAACTACAAGAAAAGACATCAGGATCATCCGAAGATGTAATATCCACACATCCAGGGAAGTGTGTGCTGAATAAGCATTCCAAAACTTCCTCATCAGAGGAAGTCAGATCGCCATTTGGCAAACGAAGTTCGTTCACCCGGAAATCCTTAGATTTCGCAAGGATTTTGTTTAACCGACTGACTTCACTCAAGCTGGAAACATTTGTACAAAGGTTTTTCCAGCCGGATCGTTCAGCAGACCGGAGAGCTTTCCTGTAGGCCTTGCGAGCCGACCTGAAAGCCTCCGAACCAGCCGAACGTCGTCTGTTCCAACTCTTTCTACATTGTTTCCTGAGTTTCGCCAGATCAGAGTTCCACCAAGGGGTTCCTCTTGTGATCTTCACAGACCGTAGAGGGCATGCTTCTTCAAAAGCTTCCATGATGAAGGTCGTTGTAGTATCAACGGCAAAATCTAAATCACTTGGAGTGTCAATGGATGGTGAATATCCATGAAATTTGGCTGCAACCAAATCAGTATAAAGATCCCAGTTTGTTGACCGAGGATTCCTGAAACGCAATGTTTGCGAAGTAACATTTAAATGTTCAAAAAAGATATAGCGATGGTCAGATAAAGATTCTTCATCTGACACATGCCAATTGGTCAGCTCGTGACTAATTCTGCTAGAGTAAAGCGTTATATCTAACACTTCCTCTCTAGCAGATACCATGAAGGTTGGGCGGTTGCCTATGTTAAGTAATGCAAGATCTGTACTACTTAAGTACTCCATCAAACTGGAGCCTCTCAAGTTAATGTCTGAGCTGCCCCAGATGATATGGTGAGCATTAGCATCACTGCCAACAATTAGCGGAAGGCCTTTTGAAGTGCAGTATGCGATGACTTGTTTGAAAGCATCCGTAGGGGATGGTTCATCATGTGGTAAATACACAGAACAATAGACGTATTTCCTGTTGAGGTTTCCAACAGATACATCAATTGTGATAGCACATACATCTCTGGTGGTTAGTTCAGAGATGAGTGTAGCAACTATTGCGTTGTTGACAAGCACACAGGCTCGAGGCATGACACGCGAGTTTGCCATTTCATGTTTACTGAAAGTGGCAAACACCGGGTTCACAAGGTTTCCTAGATAGAAATTTCCCTTACGAAAGTAAGGTTCTTTTACCAAGGCCACTTGGGCTGTACCATTTTGCATAAGTCTGCAAAGATTGATCGTTGCTGTTCTTTTATGCTGAAGATTGATCTGAGCTATCCTAACCGTAGCCACTACCCAAACTAGGTAAGATTAAACTCTTCGCAACAGCAGCACAACAAAGAACAGCAACAATAAAACCAAATCGGTATCGATTGGAAAACGCCAAAGGCGAGGATACACAGAATACACTGTGTAAATCGCATAATGCGAAACCATATAGGTGAAAATTTAAACTAATTAACAACATCTTCATAATCCCGCCCTTATTTAGCCTCAAGTGAGACTAAAGAAGGGCAGCTGATTGTCTCGGAGAAACACAAGGTCCACTGCACCATTGCTCCGGTTAGCGCAGTAAGGGCTACATACTGTGGAGGGCGCCCTGGTACTCCACAGGCTCCGTTAGCGGTTAGGTTTTTTATTAGACCCCCCTAGCCATACATTCCTAGGCACGGTAAGCATAAAGCCGCATCACACCATGAATTAGGGGTCACCTGTTGGTGGATTCTTACCACCGGAACAGGCGGTCCGTAGTGTTATTCTTAGCCAATTGAGACAATCGCTACCGACACTACACAGCTATCTAGGCTGATCGAGAAAAGAAGTTAATATTGATGATCAACTTCATACGGACTCGAACAGCCTTTAATTCTAACATTGTGTTGAAATAACGTAAAATAAACTTCTATACAACCAAAACTTGCGCTGTCGTAACTATTATATAACATGTGTGTTACTTGGGTAAGTTCCCTTTACTCTCCCCAATATCTCCTAAAAATCCCCAATGTTCCTTAAGAATCCCCAACTTCTCCTAAAATGTCCAACTTGTTGATTAGATTCCCCAAAGGTATCATTTCCCAAGGACCCCCATGATTTCTAAGTTCCCTTTACTCTCTCCAATATCTCCTAAAAATCCCCAATGTTCCTTAAGAATCCCCAACTTCTCCTAAAATATCCAACTTGTTGATTAGATTCCCCAAAGGTATCATTTCCCAAGGACCCCCATGATTTCTAAGTTCCCTTTACTCTCCCCAATATCTCCTAAAAATCCCCTAAAAAAATCTCCTAAAAATCCCCAATGTTCCTTAAGAATCCCCAACTTCTCCTAAAATATCCAACTTGTTGATTAGATTCCCCAAAGGTATCATTTCCCAAGGACCCCCATGATTTCTAAGTTCCCTTTACTCTCCCCAATATCTCCTAAAAATCCCCAATGTCCCTTAAGAATCCCTAACTTCTCCTAAAATGTCCAACCTAGTGTCCAACTTATTGATTAGATTCCTCAAAGGTATTATTTCCCAAGGATCCCCCATGATTGGTTCCAAAGGAATTTATTGCTGTATGTTTTACAACTGAGCTGAGAAACAGGCTCTGTCCCAGTGGGAATGTTATGCAAGAAATAAGAAGAATCATTATCCTTGCACATCATACAAAAAAAAAATGAAATGCATCAAATAAGTGCATGCTCTAAATTGCCGCACGCACAGACCCGCCCATCTGAACAGCACCGCAGCAAACTCTCTAAAATAAAAGCTCTCATTTTTGAGTAGCGCCCATGCCGCACAGGGACTGTGTTGGAAACACACATTTTTTTAAATTGCTCGCACGCTCACATTTTTGCAAAATATCAATATTTTTCGGTGTTTGAAGGTGGTTTATAAACCTAGTGAGGTTGCCATGTCGAAATTATTGCAAAATGCATGCTCATATGAGCGTACGAGCAATTTTAAAAAAATGTGTGTTTCGAACACAGTCATGTGCGGCATGGATGTTTACTAAAAATGTGCAGGCCGAACACATTTTTGAGCGTAGCCGTTTTTGCGTGAAGCTACGAGTGCGAAGGATTTAAATGGTTGCTCTTGTAAATACACTTTCGTCGACGCTTTCCTTTCGCTCCGTCGAAAAACAAGTAAACTGCACGTCGCACTTAGTATGCGCAAATCCAAACTCCGCCTCGAATGATTCCACAGGCGGAGATGTGACGCGACGAAGAGCGAGCTCGTTTTCTGTATGCGATGACATCACCAGCAGCCAAGCCAGCAGCAGTAGTCGTCCGCATGCCGTGGAGCAACAGCACACGAACGCACGACGTATAGGGTGATGACCATTGTTTTGGCATGAAGTTAATGCAATTTGGCACGTTATTTTCAACCCAGTCAACCAGTCATCGTATAAGATGTTGTATAAGATGTTAAAGTGGAGGCGATATGCGTACATTTTACATGCGCCTAAATGGAGGCATGTACGCATATGGCCTCCACTTTATCATCTTATGCAACATCTTATACGATGACTGGTTGTCTGGGAAAAACATTTTTTGGCTTAACTACAAAAGATAGAGTTTTGGTGTCAAAGAAACATTTTTAGGGAACAAGTTCGTGCATGTTTTGTAGAAGAACTTTTTTAACAAAAGCTTTATTTTCATATTTAAATCATCAAAAATGTCCAAAAAAGAGTCGATTTTTTCGACCAATTTTGCATTATTTTTCAATTTAAGGCCTTTTAAACTATTTTTACAAAGTTTACGTCCAAGAGACTAAGAAAGTAGAAGTGATTAGCTTTCAATTCGTGCGCTGATAAAGTTTGTACGATTGATATTATACGAATCAAAATAAAATCTACTTTTGCGACTACTTTTACCCGCCGTCAGAGGTACGCGCGAGACAGTCGCCTAAGAAAACAGACCTGTTTTCAAATTTTACATCATAGCGCTCTTTGATAATTCTTGAAAAAAGGTCGTCACATGGCCGGGTGATATAATGAAAGCTGCGACTGCACGTGGCATTTGCACTGCGATTACATTTTGGCTATCATTGAAGGCCTTGGAAAGTACTCGCCATATTTGTGTATTTCTTGCAACGCACAATAGTTTAGTAGATATAGGACTTCAAAGATAACCAAAAATTAAAAACTTAAAATGTGATTAACTCACTTAGCAGTGATTTCCGACCCTATGTTCCATGGAAACTTTTTCATCTCTCATCAAGACCTATCAGCCCTGAAAATATCCAAAACCCAGAACCAAACACCCTGTATATATATATATATATATATATATATATATATATATATATATATATATATATATATATATATATATATATATATATATATATATATATATATACGGGTTACGAGCAACCCGTTTCCACTGACCACAATTAAACCGTTACCACCGATCATGCCGATATTCGTCAATAAGCCACTTTCGCTATCCAAGCCTGAGACGCAATCATCATGAGTCAACATAAACATTTATTCGCCGGAGCACCATTGCAGCCGAATCGCACCAAACATAAACATCCACCCGCACGCAAATCATACGACGTAGAATCATCGTCATAGCTGTGGCGCAACATATTTTCAAGTTCAGTAGGTTAGATCAGGAATAATCATGATCGATCGGGAAATGTTAGCGTTTATAAAAACCAAACACAAAACACAGAATAGAGAGTCTTCAGCTGAAACTGAAGTGGCGCAGTCGTAGTTTTTTAAAAACGCCGAAACCCCCTCGGGTATCATAATTGTCGCAGTGTCGGTAGGATACCGCTTGCAGTGACCAGTGATTAGTGAGTTTTTTCGGGATAATTCCCATCAGCGAGTGCATATCGTCGATTAGAAGAAAACTTCATTTCACCTGGACACGGCGGGAACCGAAGACCACGGCAAACACCGGACACACAACGGACGCATACCGAAGTGCAACGGGAACCCACATCCATGACGGAAACGCGACGGACGAACACCGAAGTGAGGACCGAAAAGGATTGTGGTAAGTTAAGTGTAATTTTAAGAGAAAAAGAAAAAATATGATTGAAGAATTTATCAAAAATTATTATTGAGGAAAATTTAACAAAGAATTATTATTGAAATTTTTTTTTTAAGTGAAACAATTAATAAATGTGAAACCAAATAAAAAGTGAATCAAAAATTTTTTAAAAGTGCAAAAGTTAATAACCAAAATTAATCTTTTAATCCATAAGTGTATTTTTAAGTGTGTTTAGATATTTTTAGTGAGTGACAACGATGGCCAGGTACGATGGAAACCGTGATTGGCCGCAGAAAATGAAGCGCTACAAGCACAACTGGAACAAGCCGCTGCAGACATGGTTGAACAAAATCGTCAGGTAATTGAACTACAACATCAATTAGCCGCTGGACAAGATGTGCAAAATCAACTTGATAATGCTTTATTGCAAATTAATCAAAAAGACCAACAAATTGCAAATTTGAGAGCTGCTACTATGAATAATTTCAGTGATGTGGAATCTATTTTGAAAAGCTTGCAGACTCCACAAATTTTGAGGGATTTTCCATGCTTCACTGGGGATCCTGTTAAATTACATTCATTTATAAAATCTATTGACAAGTTAATGCCAACTTTGGAGCGTGCAAAAGGAACACCTGCATTTGATGTTTGGATGCATGCTATTCGATCTAAAATTACGCATGATGCGGATGCCGCGCTTGAATTATATGGTACTGAAACTAACTGGGATGATATTAAAACCACCTTGATTACTCATTTCAGTGATAAACGAGATGAAATTTCTCTTACTAGAGACTTGTTTAAATTGAAGCAAGGGGATTCAGAACAAGATTTTTATAGAGACGTATCACATTATATTTCATTACTAATCAATTTGTTACAGGTAAACGAAAAGGTAAGTGTTATCATAGCTGCGAAGAAACAGTTTTATCAAGATCTAGGTTTAAAAGTTTTCTTGTCGGGACTTAAAGAGCCTCTTGGACCAATTATTAGAGCTCAGGCACCCAAAACACTTGAGAAAGCTCTCAGACTTTGTCTTGAAGAGGATAATTACAATTATGTGAAAAATCCATTCCAATCGATATTAAAAACTTCGAATCCAATTTCTTTACCACCAAAGCCAACGCAAAAATCTTTCCAGTCTCTACCACCAAGACCATTCAATTTTCAGAAACCTCCACAATATCAAAGACCTTTACAATTTCAATCAACACCTCGACCTCAATTTAATAATGGACCACGTCCATTCCAATTTATTACGGCTCAAAGACCTTTTCAATTTATACCATTCCAACAAAATCAATTCCAAAGACCATTCCAATACCAAAGAAATCCGTTTATGCAAAACACATTTCAAAGAAATTTCCCAAAACCATAACCAAAGCCGACACCAATGCACTAAGGGCCAGAATCGCAATCTAGCGGAACAAAATTAATTACTCCAAAACGAAGCATTTCCGACACATGGTGTCTTCGACAAAGTTGTTTGACATTTTTTTTTTTTTTTTTGTCGGGTATATTATCACTGCGACCATATTTGATCTTTTGTGATACACAACCCATTTTACTAATTGTACCTTGTCAAGGTGATTAATTTCTATATGTCAGAAATCATCAACGCAAGACCTAGGTATCATCCCAGCTAGGTATAATGTGCCGTATGAAACGCACTACCTTACTTGGATTTAAAAACCATACTTCAAAGGGCTGTAAAAGTCCATTATCAAAGAAAATCGCTCTTCTGTTGAAAAGAGCAGGACAACTGCATAATAAATGCTCGCAGGTTTCACTATCCTCCTTACAAAAGCGACAAATATCGTTTTCAGCTTTGCCCATTAATTTCAGATGATATCTAACAGGGCAATGTCCTGTAATTAGCCCTGTGTACGAACACAGTTCATTTTTTGACAAGAGTAAAAGCTTTTGTGTATTCGATATATTAGGCATTATGAATTTTTTGGATTGCCGACATGCAACAGCATTCCCCCAGTTCGTAATCACCATCTTTTGTTCCCAGTTCCTGAGTTCCATATTGACAGAACATTTTGAGACTCCGCAAAATGGCTCTGGCCCTAGAAATGGTTGGTTTGATCCGATCCTGGCTAATTCATCAGCCTTTTCATTACCATCGATACCACAATGCCCTGGTACCCAGTAAATATTGACTGTATTATTGATACATAATTGTTGAAGTAAGAGAACACATTCCCATACTATCTTTGATGTACATGTAAACGATTTCAAAGAAGATAAAGCTGCTTGACTATCGGAGAATATACAAATGTTAGTATGTTTATACTTTCTTTTTAAACAAATAGAAACACATTCCAAAATTGCTTGTATTTCAGCTTGGAAGACGGTTGGCCATCTTCCCATTGAAACTGAGAGATTTACACCAGGACCTGTTACTCCTGCTCCTGTTTGGTCATTTTGTTTCGATCCGTCAGTGTAAAATATTATAGATCCAGGTCGAAGATGTGGTCCTTCCACGGTCCAAACAGTACGATCTGGTTCTATCACATTAAACATACGGTCAAAATTGAATTTTGCTTCCATCCAGTCATTGTTGACTGTAATCAATGGATTAATTTTGATATCTTTCAAAATACTTAAATGTCCTTTGATGTCACCATCAAGGAGAGATTTGTATTGCTTAATACGAAGCGCGCTTTTGTCTGCTTCCAATTGAATGAACTGATGAAGTGGCAAAAGATTCAAAATTGCATCTAAAGCTTTCGTAGGTGTGCTGCGCATTGCACCTGTTGTACAAACAGTAGCTAGCCTTTGAAGTTTTTCTAGCTTTTTGATACTACATTTTTCTTTAGTTTTGGTCCACCATACTAAAGAAGCATAAATGATTCTAGGTCTGATAATGGCCGTATATATCCAGTGAATCATAGCAGGCCTTAGTCCCCATTTGTTTCCGAAAGTTCGCTTACATATCCATAGGGCATTTGTTGCCCTTTCTATGATCTGTTTTAAGTGTGAATTCCAATTAAGTTTGGAATCTAATATGATTCCCAGGTATTTTACTTCATTAGAAAGTGTCATTAAAGCTCCTTTCATACGAAGACCAGAAATTTTGAACTTTTTCCTTTTTGTAAAGGGAATTATGTGCGTTTTTGAAGGATTTATATCCAACCCTTCAGATACGCACCAATGCATTGTATAATCTAAGGCTCGTTGCATTCTGTTTGTAATGACATCGTCATATTTTCCTCGGACAATTATAACAATGTCATCAGCAAACCCTATTACTTCGAAACCTTGTGACTTCAGATTTGTTAATAGTTCATCCACTACTAGTGACCATAGAAGTGGCGATAGTACGCCTCCTTGTGGACACCCTTTTACGGATTTTACGGAAACGGATGCACTACCTAGCGTGGATGTGATTTCGCGTTTTGATAACATTTCACAGATCCATCTCACGATGCATATATCAAAGCCACGCTTCAACATTGCTCTCGTCATTGATTTATGCGAAGCATTATCAAAAGCTCCTTCTATATCAAGAGGGGTTGCAAGCAAAATTTCTTTCGCTTCAAATGTTTTCTCTATTTTTGAAACGAGTGTATGTAATGCAGTTACAGTCGACTTCCCCGTTTGATAAGCGAACTGACTATTGTCTATAGGATTTTGTTTCAAATATGTTGACTTAATGTAGTAACCAATAAGTTTTTCCATAATATTTAACATTATTGACGACAAACTTATTGGCCTGAATGATTTAGGAGAAGTTTTATCTTTCTTGTTAGCTTTCGGAATAAACACAACGCGAACTTGACGCCATGATTTAGGAATGTAACCAAGCGTCAAGCTTGCCTTGAACATATTTGAAAGACAGGAAGTAAATAATCCACCACTTTTTTGTAAAAATGCTGGATATATTCCATCCCTGCCCGGTGATTTGAATGGATTGAATGAGTTAATTGCCCATTCTACTTTGGTTTTCGTGAATATTTCATCAGCTTTTTTCCAGGCAGTACTCAAACCTGAATGTAAATTAATATTAGAATTCTCGACAGTGGTTTCTTGTAGAGGAGTCATCCTGGATTCTTCATCACTAGTTGTGTCTCCTGCAACATTTCCATCACTTTTATAAATGAATGTGGAACAAGGAAAATGTGTCTGCATCATTACTTCTAAAGTTTCAATTCCATTAGAAGTAAGGCAGTCATTTTGCCTTTTCACAGTACCTAATCCGTTAACATGGTCGTTCGAGAGGGCTTTTTGTAGTCTTGCAACAACAGGAGTCTTTTCAATGCTTTTGCATGTACGCCTCCAGTCCATTCGTTTCGACCTTCTAACTTCTTTATTATATTCTGTCAGAGCAATTTTATACGCTTCCCACTCCATGGTTCGTTTTGCCCTGTTGAACAACTTTCTGGCCCTCTTTCTTAAAACTGCTAGGCGGTCATTCCACCAAGACACATCTCTACTAGTAGAACGTACAGAAGCTGAGCAGCTAGCTTGGAAAGCCTGCTGAATTACCTGTGATATTTGTACTGAAGCTTCTTCCAGCTCTGTAACGGAGTTAAATTTTTGATCTGAAATTTGAATTCCATTTAAAAGATTTTGATAATATAAATCCCAGTTTGTTTTTCTAGGATTCCGATATGTATTTGTGATTATTTCATTGGCTTCGTATTGAAATAAAATTTGTCTGTGATCAGACAGGGAAACTTCATTTGATACATGCCAACCCTTAATGTTTTCTGATATATGAACACTACAAAGAGTCAAATCTAAGACCTCTTTTCTGATTGAATTAATAAAGGTTGGCTCACAACCTTTATTACAAATGTCTATATTGTTAGTAATTATATATTCTAATAGATACTCACCTCTTTTATTGATGTCAGTACTACTCCATATTGTGTGATGAGCGTTTGCATCACATCCTAAGATAAACGGTTTATTATTCCTTCTGCAATAAGAGACGAAATCTACAACATCAGGTGGAGGATTTGCTTCCAAATCTCCAGGAAAATAAGCAGATGCCACATATATCTCTGCTCTTCCTCGAGAGGTAGGAACCTCCATTAAAATAACAATTATATCTCTTTTAATAAACTCTGTAACTGGTAAAACTTTAGTTTTAAAACTGACTAGAATAGCTGCACGAGGTGCTATTTCATTTGTATCGTAAATAAATTGACCGGCAGAGGTTGGTATCCCTAACACTCTACTGTTTAAAGCCCACGGCTCCTGAATAAGCGCGACGTCAAGATTACTTTGAATAAACTTTTTATGAAGTATAGCTGTAGCTGCCTTCGCATGATGTAAGTTTATTTGAATAAATTTTATATTATTTCTACTACCGAATTGGTTATTACTGTTGGTGTTGGTATGTGTGATAGGTAAAATATTGTTTTGGGTGTCATTTTGAATATTACAAGTTTTATTTACGTTAACGTTAGCCATTTTATTGATTCATTATAGTATCGCTTTCCTGAGGTGTTTTTGCACACTCTGTATTGGTTTCGCGATCACCCAAACTTTGAATGTATTTTGTAATGTATTTGTTTTTGTGAATGGGGTTTTTATTGTTAATTGGATCAGTTTTCATCTTTTGATGATCACTTGGAATATTTTTGACATTTCGTTTCGACTCCAATGCACCTTTAGATCCCGGCGATTGTTGGAGAGCACTTTTGCGTCCAAGTCCGCTGCGAGTTCCCTCAGGGATTTTCTTGGGACGTACACCGTTATTGTTTGCATCCCTAATCCCACTAGGCCCTGGCAAGCATTGGACATCAAGATTCAATGTGCTTCCAATATCACCAGTAGTCTTGAGATGTTTTGTTGGATTCGTCGTCTGTCTATTTACACCTTTAATTAGAGCAGTTTGCTGCTCATCTGGAATACTGTGGTAATTTTGGTTATCACTACTGGGTCCATCCAAGTCGTTGGCGCCTTGGATTGAAGTTTTATTCTTTTGAGTGATCTTACGACGAAGTGGAGCTGTTCCGAACTTATAATCAAGAAGGAATCCACACTTCTTGATTGTGTCCAATGATGCTCCATCGACGGTAAAAATCAACTCAACATGTAATTGATTGATGATGTTTCGTTCTTTGATACGCCATTCATCCGTATTAAGCCCTTCATTTTGACTCTCCAGAAGCTCTAGAATATCACTTGTACTGTCTTCTATGCTTACTGGGAAGAATCCAATAATGATCTCAGGACGTGGGATCTTTTTCTCATCTAAAGCAGTGAGCTCTACTTCACCAGGAGCGGATAAACTAGAAGCTATGCTTTTCAACCAGTCAGCTGTTTCCTGGTTTTTGCAGACAAGAAGCAGATGCCCCGTCCTAAGCAAACATTGACCAAATTTAGGCTTGATTTTCTCTTTCCGTTGCTGTACAACTTTGGTAAGAATCGCCTTTCTTAGTGAAAGAAGTTGTGGAGTTGTAAGCTCCACGTTAGGGTAGTCTTTCGGAATGATTCCTACCCTAACGTAATTGACAACATCACTATAAAGTGCCTTATTATTACTCTGTGGCGTTTCATTGCGCCCAGGGCATAAGTTAGAATTGATTTGGAGACGATTTTGAACCGAAAACTTTCCCACAAGAAGGCGGTTTGATCCGAGTTCAGGTTCTTTAGGTGGACAGAGATTTTGCTTTTTGCGGGGATTTTCACCACCACTAGTTGAACCACTAAGATCAGTATCGCGCGATCTTTTCTCAGTATTCGGCGTTTGCGGCGGAACCCGAGAGAGGGCATAAGCTGCTTCTGAATCAATTCCATCAGCTAACAATTTCTTATACCGCTTCCGAGCAGCGCCGCTTAATTTTGTTC
Organism: Aedes albopictus; assembly: GCF_035046485.1. Taxonomy (NCBI): domain Eukaryota; kingdom Metazoa; phylum Arthropoda; class Insecta; order Diptera; family Culicidae; genus Aedes; species Aedes albopictus. The sequence goes on along the minus strand of NC_085136.1, from coordinate 181,504,309 downwards.
TCTGCTGGTCGCCTGAAACCATAGGTTGCTTCCCTGCAGAACCATCAGTTTCAGTCCTAGCGACTGTCGTTGCACAAGAAGTGTTGGCTGTTGATGATAAGATGGTGACATTAATGCCATCCACGAAGTCGTCGTCGTCTTCGTAGCCGTCATCATCGCCGACCGGATTGTCCAAAATGGAAGAAGAGCAGGACGGTGCACCATCCACCGAACTACTATCCAAAACTTCTGCTTCGTCAATCTCCATAGATTGCTTCTCCTCAAGTTCGCTCATATTTGTAGCTGAAAACAAAAAGGTTGAAGTACAAACGTTGGGTTTTACTACCAATCGACAATTATGATGAATTCGGGGCATCGATAGCTTTGCACCCGATAAATAAACATTCATATCTGCAGAACAAATTTTGTTCCGAAGTAGAACTAAAACAAATGAGTCATCGTTAATAAATTACGTTATTGATTATTGATTATTGATTTGTTGATGGTATTTTCTACCACAACATTGAATGTAGATCACATGCAGGTATACGAAGAGAGATGTGTGTAACGAACGTATTATCGAGCGTATAACAGTTTGGACCTATTGTTTAGTTCAATCCAATATGCACTTTATCACTGGGAAGATTGAAAATTCACTATTTTCACTAACTAAACTGCAGAAACCCTACCTGCTTATGCACTTTTCGTTAAACTCAAACCTTAGTTTTACGATCAGTAGCCACTTGCGACTTTTAATCCAAGGTTTTCACCGAAAAAAATCGATTATAAAACGCGAGACAAATCAAAACCGCTTTTAACTTGGCAGGGTTGCCAGAAAGGTTGTTTGACATTAGCAGGGGCATCTATTGCTATGAACGTAGTAGTTCGCAACTCGCCCGCATAGGTGGCGCCACCATCTAACTTCTTTGTTTTACGTCCTAGAGATTTGGCGTCTTTGGTAAAGTTGTTTATTTTTGCAAAATAAACAACTCTTTCTCAGACGTCAAAATTCCACAGCCTACTGTTTTCGAGTTATTTAAAAAATAAAAATCAATCAATGAAAAAACAGTTTTTTAAGCTTATTTTGACATTTTTACTAGAAACCATGTGAGTTTTTATTTTTTCCTAATGCATATGTGTCAAACCAAACACATTGTACGGGAATATGTTGAATATTATCATTAAAAATTAAAAATAAAAATATAAATTCGAAAAAATAGTGTGAATTTCAAGGCCTAATATCTCACAAAGCGCAAAAAATCGCAACTTCAAATTTTCAGCAAATACGGAGCAATACTATGTGAACATACTGCCAAAAATTTGGAGAGGTATTTTCTGGTGTTTTTGAGATAATAGCTTTTTAGTAACAGTATAAATATAAGTAGTGCCAGCATGTAACTTTTTACTGTTACATATTAGAGAGTTTATGTATTCGAAAAAGTTGTTCATTTTGACTAAATAAACAACTATTTCTTAGATGTCAAAATTCCACGGCCTACTGTTTTCGGATTATTGCATATAAACTAGATAATATTGATAAAAATGACAATAAAACACATTTTGATGCAATAGTATGAAGTATTTTTTATTGTTTTCACTTTTACGATACATAGTAAGTCATGAAAATATCAGCTTACTATTGTCAGCATGGGTCAAGATATCTTTTGACACTGAAGTTGACACTACTAAAGGTCCACTCAAATTTTTAATAGATACTGGAGCCAATAAAAATTACATTAGCCCCAAACATGTTAATCAAGCTAAATTTACAGATCCATTAACAGTTCATAATATAAATGGAGTTCACACAATTAATCAGTCTGTACATTTCAATCCATTTTACAAAATTCCAAATACCCAAAAGTTGCAATTTTATGTTTTTGATTTTCATCCATTTTTTGACGGACTAATCGGTTATGAAGCTTTGCAAAACTTGAAAGCAAATATCATAACAAGTACAAATGAACTACAACTTCCCTCTGGAAATATTAAAATGCTACGTAAATATCCATGTTCTACACAGGTACAACTTAATGCAAATGAGACAAAATTTATCCATTTCCCTGTTAATTTTGAAAAAGGTGATTTCTTTGTTTCTCATGATACTCAAATTCATGATTCTATTTTTGTACACGCAGGATTATACAAAGCAGAAAACAATCATGCTTTTCTAGCAATAACAAATCATCGGAGTAGCCCAATTCAAATTGAAATTTTTAAACCATTTGTTTCTGAGTTGAATAATTTCGAATCACAATCTTACCCACATCCAGTTAGACCAATCAATCGACAGTTATTTAATCAGTTAAGATTGGATCACCTAAACTCTGAAGAGAAGCCAAAACTTTTAAAATTAATTGCAGACAACCAAGATGTATTTTACTTACCCGGAGAAAGTTTAACATTTACAAATGCTATCAAACATAGCATTAAAACAAAGGATGACATGCCAATTTATTGCAAATCATATCGTTATCCCTTCTGTCATAAAGAAGAGGTACAAAAACAAATTTCAGAAATGTTAGAACAAGGAATTATTAGACATTCTATAAGTCCTTGGACATCACCAGTTTGGATCGTTGCTAAGAAAATGGACGCATCTGGACTGAAGAAATGGAGATTAGTAATTGACTATCGTAAATTGAACGATAAGACTATTGATGATAGATATCCTATCCCAAATATTACCGATATTTTGGATAAGCTTGGAAGATGTAATTATTTTACTACATTAGACTTGGCGTCTGGATTTCATCAAATTGAAGTTGAAGAATCAGATATTCCCGAAACAGCTTTTAACGTTGAAAATTGACACTATGAATTTTTGAGAATGCCTTTTGGACTCAAAAATGCACCGTCTACATTTCAAAGAGTAATGGATAATATTTTACGTGAACATATTGGCGTAAGATGTTTTATTTATATGGATGACATTATTGTGTTTTCCACAAGCTTACAAGAACATCTTGATAACTTACGAAAAAAATTTAATACATTGTCTAAATACAACATGAAGGTACAATTAGACAAATGTGAGTTTTTACGTAAAGAAGTTGCTTTCTTAGGACACATTGTATCTACAGATGGTGTAAAACAGTGGTGCTCATCCTGCGGCCCGCGGGCCGCATGCGGCCCTTCAAGCCTTAAGATGCGGCCCGCGGAGTTCTTTAAGACGAATCAAAATTTTGGAACGATTATTTGAAATAACTTATTAAATTTATTAGGAACCAAAAAAAAAAAATGCTGATCAATTTTCACAGTGCTGAACACAAATTAAATGATAAAATAAAGAAAAAGAACAATCCGTTCTGGTAAGATTCGAAATTACAACTCCGAAATATTTCGGCATTTCAGCTAAGTCACGAAGCCAGCTTATAGTTATTTATAAGTGGTACGAATCAAATGAAAGTTTGTTAAAAATGTAATTTTGTATTACATATTTAAAAATTAGTTGCAGTTTTTAAGCGCAGTCAATGCAACGCTGAGAAAATATTTCACATTTCGCCTTTCCGAAGAACTTAAAAACCCAAAGCATGAAGTTTTTGACTAAGTTCTTAACAAATCTCAATTTGTTTGCCAATATTGTTTAATTTCCACTGTTGTATTAAAAGACTCACATATTTTTCGAAACAAAACTTACGAGACTAATTTGAATTGTCCAAGCGAAACTCCTGAACGAACTTAAAGAAAAATAAAATCTCAGGCGATATTCATAAAGCGTCTCCTATGCCTATTTGGAGAAACTTTTGGATACATTTTTGGAGAAACTCCAGGAAACATTATTGGAGAAAAAATTTAAGCAACTCTAAAAGAAATATATGGAGAAACGCAAATCATCATGAAGAAACTCAATGAGAAAGTTGGTGCGATACTGCATGGAAATTATAAGAGCATATCCTAGAAAAATGTTCTGGTGTCGCTCTAACAGAAATTTCTTAAACAACTTAAGAATAAATTCCTCGAGCAACAGCAAGATAATTTTCAGGAGTAACTACAAATAAGATTCCAGGACCAACTGCATCAAGACACAAAAGACGCCTAGAACGCCTGAGGAAAATTTGAACAATAAATTTGAAGCAACTTATGCGGCAACTTTAGAAGATAATGTTAAAGAAACTTCCGGAAACAAATTTTAAAAATCTAATTTTTGAAGAAATTTCATGATGAAGTATTTCATCAACTTAAGAAGAGACTTATGGAAAGAATTTACTAAAATCTTCAAGAAACTCCTGCAAAATTTTCGGAAAAATCCGGAAGCTATTCTAGGAGAAATTTCTGGAAACGATTAATGAGGAATTCCTGAAGTAACTTCAGGGCAGTTCCAAAGGCAAATCTAAGAGAAGTTCTTGGAGGTGTTCCAAGAGAATTCTAGAAAAACTAAAAGAAACTTCAAGAAATTTCTCGAAACCCTTCTGGAGCACAACAAATTTCAGTAGAAAATCCAGCAAACTTTTTGGAGCGATTCAAAAGAAATTCTAGTAAAAGCTGCTTGACAAGTTCTTGAAGCGGCTTCATTGAAATTCTAGGGGCAACTTCCAAATTGTTTGGTTGAATTTCAATTTGAAACTCAAACGTTTTTCTCATCCAAACTTATGAATCTAAATTGAACTCCACGAAGGGCAATAGATTATAAAGTTTGACCCTTACACAAGCTCTGAACAGTTCAGATTTTTAATAAATATGCTTTAGAATTGTTCTTTTTGTTGTTTTTGTGCATCGATGTTTTATGCGGCCCGCAGGTCGATTCCGAATTGCAAATTTGGCCCGCGGTATCCTCCAGCCTGAGCACCACTTGTAAAACCTAACCCTGAAAAGATTTCAATTATTAAGAATTGGCCTTTACCTAAAAATGAACGGGAACTTAGAGGTTTCCTAGGAATTTTAGGGTACTATAGAAAATTCATTAAAGATTTTGCAAAAATTGCAAAACCTTTGACACTTCGACACTTCGAAAAGGTGAAACTATAATTTATTCAGAAGATTTCGTGAAAGCATTTCAAAAGTGTAAATCAATTTTGACAAGCAGTGATATTTTGCAATATCCAGATTTTGATAAATCATTCATTCTCACTACTGATGCATCAAATTTTGCCATAGGCACAGTACTCTCACAAGGACCATTGGGAAAAGATAAGCCAATAGCCTTTGCGTCACGTACTTTAAATAAAACCGAAGAAAATTATTCTACAATAGAAAAGGAACTTTTAGCTATTGTATGGGCTTGCAAACATTTTCGTCCATATTTGTACGGAAGAAAATTCATTTTATACACAGATCACAAACCCTTAACATACAGTTTAAATTTGAAAGAACCAAACCAAAGATTAATTCACTGGCGCTCAACTTTGTCAGAATTTGACTATGAAATTCGATATAAAATGTTGTAGCCGACAGTTTATCAAGAATATTCCAAGAAGTGAACATTAATGAAGATGAAACATCGTCTAGTAATGATACTATGCATTCAGCAGACACAGATGATTCAGAACTTATACCGTGCACTGAAATTCCGATTAATTATTTCAGCAATCAAATTATTTTGAAAATTGGAAATGAAGAAAGCAATATTTATGAAGAAGTTTTTCCTCGAGTTTATAGACGAACTATCACCAAATTTATTTTCGGAGTACCTTTCATAATTAAAATATTCAAGGAATACATGGATACAAGACGTACTAACTGTATTCTTTGTCCTGAAAATGTTATCAATATCATTCAATTTGTTTACAAAAACTATTTTAGCAGATGTCGCACTTTCAAAGTAAAGATATCTCAAACGATGCGTATCGACGTTCGAACTGAAGTTGAACAAGATACTCTTATTGAAGACACTCACGAGACTTCACATCGTGGTATTTTAGAAAATTTCTGTGAAATACGGAATAGATTTTTCTTCCCCAAAATGAAAAATAAAATACGAAAATACATTATCCTTTGTGAAATTTGCAATAAGATGAAATACGAACGAAAACCATATAAAATCAAACTAGGTGAAACCCCAACACCAAAACAACCTCTTGACATTATTCACATAGATATTTTCATATCACAACCAAACTTATTTCTCTCAATTGTAGACAAATTGTCGAGATTCGGATTTTTAATTCCCATCAAATCAAGAACTACAATAGACATTCGAAAAGGCTTGATCAAATTCATTTCTCAATTTGGATCACCTAAGTTAATAGTTTCAGATAATGAACCAGCGTTCAAATCAATTGAAATTCGAGATTTGTTAAACAATCTCAACATACAACAATATTTTACACCAACTAATTACAGTGAAGTGAACGGAATTGTTGAGCGGTTCCATTCTACCTTAAGTGAAATTTACCGATGTAACAAACATAGAGTAGTGTGCGGTAGTTCGGCAGCAGCAAAGTTTCGCGCGCTCGCTTTGCTAGATTTTTGCGATTTTTTTTTTCTTCTCTGCGGGGCACCGACGACGGGACGCCAAGCAGTCAGTAGTGTGCGGTAGTTCGGCAGCAGCAAAGTTTCGCGCGCTCGCTTTGCTAGATTTTTGCGATTTTTTTTTTCTTCTCTGCGGGGCTCCGACGACGGGACGCCAAGCAGTCAGTAGTGTGCGGTAGTTCGGCAGCAGCAAAGTTTCGCGCGCTGGCTTTGCTGGATTTTTACGATTTTTTTTCTCTCTGCGGGGCTCCGACGACGGGACGAGTGTGCGCGCGCCGTGGTTGAGTCGGTTCTGAATTTTTCGCTTCCCTTCGGCGCTAGTTTCCAATACACTTTTAGTTGATAATAAATATTTTCTTTCATTTTTTGCATTTACACAGAGTGAAAAATGTTGGTTCGGGTTCGCCGGTCGAGAAAAAATCCGGGCGCCAACAAGTGAGTCGCGTTCAGTGTATTTCTGTGTGGAATAGACTAAAGGTTTCTGCTCCCTAGTGGAGTGGAGACGCGCGATAGAATTTTCTTTTTGGCTAGTTCTTGCGTCGAAAAGTGGTCGGTTGTTAACGGCGGTTTGTGTATATTGATCCATTGTCAAATCATATCACCAACCATCGGTGACTCCCGGACTGACAATGTACCTTACCCAACTAACAAAAAATTCCTTCCTGAGACAAACGTGGAGATGCAGCGAGTCGCGGTCTTTATAACAACGTTTGTCTTACTAACATTCCCTTCCATCCTCGATGACCGTAAGGACGTGGCCGGCGCCGATATTGACCTTATTAAAGTTGAGAGCTCTCGACCTGTGTACATTGAGAATAGTAAGCTAGTCCCAAGCCCTATTCATTGGTTCCTTGTGCAATTTCGATTGCTCTGGTCAATCACGGAGTAGCAACTACGAATTGTGCGGTCATCTATGCTCATGCTCATGCTCATGCTCATGCTCATGCTCATTTACCGATGCTACAAACATAAATATGAAAACCTCTCTAGTAAAGAAATGTTTCATATCGCATGTAGTTTATACAATAACGCAATTCACACCTCAACAAAATTGAAACCACGTGAAGTATTCTATGGAATAAAAGATGGTGAAGAAAGACCATTAGATCGTGCACAACTCATAGAATACCGTGATAAAATTTATGATGAAACCATTACTAAAATAACTTCTACTCAACAGGAACAGCATAAAAACCGGAACGCTTCTAGAGAAGATCCACCAGCTTTAGAACCAGATCAACAAGCATTTAATAGACGACAAAGGAATTAAAGCTAAAACTAAAGAATGGTTTGAAAAAGTCAAAGTTACATCTGACAGAATTCAAACATACAAGGATAATAAAAACAGAAAACTCCACAAAACTAAAATGCGTCGTATCAGAAAATAATTTTCATATTACTTTTTCTTTCTCGTTTTAGATTACATCATGGAAACAACAATACTTCTCTTGTTTTTAATATCTATTAATAATATGATACAACTCATTCATAGTACTATACAAATCATGGACCTTAATCAAAACCCAGGATTATTGGCATTGACAGCAGGAGAAATCTTTATGAAAGTCGGTGAACATAGAATTTACCATACTATTGATTTTGATTTATACGAACCCACTTTCACAAAATTGAAATTAATAACCAAGGAATTAAGAAATTATGGAAATTTTACAGAATTGAACGATGTTTTATCTACAAAGCTCTTCAATCTCAAAAACCTCTATTTTGGACTACAAATGAAAACTAGACAAAAACGAGGATTGATGGATTTTGTAGGTACAGGAATCAAATTTTTAACTGGAAATATGGACCATCAGGACTATATCGATATTTCACGAGATTTAGATGATCTTACAACAAAAAGTAATCAATTAATCAGAGAAAATAATGAGCAAAGAAAAATAAATTATGATATGCAAGATAGAATCAATAGATTGATTAAACAGATAAATAATCAGCAATCACTCATAATGAACGCTATAAATAATAATCAATCAGGAAGCCTACAGAAGCAAATTAAAATATTGGAAAGCATTATTAATGTTAATATTCAATTGGATCATCTTATCTCTCATTTTAAAGATATCTCTGAATCTATTCATTTAGCAAAGGTAAACATTATTTCGAAACATATCTTGCATCCCGATGAATTGTCATTCTCGATCGATAGATTAGAAGAAAAAGGAATTGTAATTCATAATTTTGAACAGGTATATGATTTCTTAGAAATATCAGCTTTTTACAATATGACAAAACTTGTTTTTGTGGTTAAAATTCCATCTTTGAAAAATCATACTTACAGTCGTTTGATTTTAGAAGCTTTGCCAATCGAAAATAAGATTTTAAATTTGCCCGCCAGCACAGCTATGATCAGCAACAACGAGACATATTTTATTACGAAGGAATGCCGAAACATAGAAGAATATCGCATATGCAATCAGAAGGATTTATTGGATTTAAGCAATGACACCTGTTTTACACACTTACTTCGAGGTATGACCGGTAAATGCACTTTTAAAATGTAAAATCAACAAAAAGAATTTAAGCAAATAATAAATAATCATATTATTGTCAAATTGAAATCTCCCGTGAATATTAAGTCAAATTGCGAAATAACAAACAGAAACCTAACTGGCTCGTATTTAAAAGAATTTCGCAATTGCAGTATAATTTTAGACAGTACAAAATTTGAAAATACCGAAATATTCAAAACAGAGATGCCGTTGATAGTACCATTAGATGGTTTACATATCGAAAAGCAGATTATAGAAAGTTCAATTGAAGATCTGCAAATACAAAACCGAAACCATTTGGAAACCCTATCGACAAGTCATCAAATTCACTATTATTCCTCAATAAGTTTGTCGGTATTCAGCATTCTGGGAATTATAACCCTTATCATTTTGTACAAGGTCAAAACCAAAAACGTCAACATCAATTTCCGCAGAAAACCATTTTTAGAAGAAGTATCAAACAACCAAGCTAAAGATGAGTCATCAGAATTGCGAGAGATTTCATCATCCCCAAGAATACAATCAACACTTTTGTCGACCCGGGACGTCTCGACTTCACGGAGGGGAGTAGTTACGAGCAACCCGTTTCCACTGACCACAATTAAACCGTTACCACCGATCATGCCGATATTCGTCAATAAGCCACTTTCGCTATCCAAGCCTGAGACGCAATCATCATGAGTCAACATAAACATTTATTCGCCGGAGCACCATTGCAGCCGAATCGCACCAAACATAAACATCCACCCGCACGCACATCATACGACGTAGAATCATCGTCATAGCTGTGGCGCAACATATTTTCAAGTTCAAGTTTAAGTTAGTAGGTTAGATCAGGAATAATCATGATCGACCGGGAAATGTTAGCGTTTATAAAAACCAAACACAAAACACAGAATAGAGAGCCTTCAGCTGAAACTGAAGTGGCGCAGTCGTAGTTTTTTAAAAACGCCGAAACCCCCTCGGGTATCATAATTTATATATAAATTAGGAGGTGAAAGTAGACCATATTTGCAGCAAAAAAATGTTCTACAGGTAGGGTCGGAAATCACTGCTAAGTGAGTTATTCAAAAATTAGTGTTATTAATCTACCCCATTTTTAAACATCTCTAACTCAGAAACTATGAACCGTATAATTAATTTTAGCGCATGGATAGAAAGCCTAAAGCTTTGTCTTTTAATGCTCTTTGGACAGGTAATTGATAAAAAGTCATTTAAGTGCAGAAATTTTGACTTTTATGTAAAAAGTGCCTAAAAATGTACCCCCTTTTCACCTTTTTTGATAGTTTACTCGTGAAAAACGTGATAAATGTGAGAAATGTTCTTCTACAAAACATTCATTTTTTGATACGCTACCAAACTGTCCTTTGGTGCAACATTGTATCTTTCATAGTTTTGTCACAATCTTGAATTCAAAATTTTGTGAAATAAATCAATGTTTTTATTGCAATACTGTCTGGCAACCCTACACGTTTGCTTGCTGTTGGTCGTCGTGCGCATGGCAACGAAGTCCAGCGTCGCGGCGGCGGTCATCGTTTGACAGAGCCAACAGTGAAAGGCAAATTGCGCGCAATGTTTATGAATCAATCTCAAGGCATCCTTTTCTTTGGGTGAAGATTCAATTCGCCTAGATGCCATACACCCAAACCTAGACCCAAACCCACTCACTGGTGGAATTTAGCGAGATCATACCACTGGGTGGCACCGTTTTGAGGGATATTCAAACCTACGGGCTGAGACTGGGTCCGGGCCGGGGCCGCGGCCGAGACTCGATAGGGCTTTTTTCGCTTCGTTCTCACTGCACACAATGCTCACCGGGCTATAGCGCCTGCGCACCAGCAATTTATGTTGCGCGAACGCACGCACAGTATGAAGTGGTTGTCATTTATTTTTGTTTTTGTTTCTGCGCACTTTCTGTGTTTGATGTACATTCATCCAGAACTTTCTTTTGTTATTTCTACAGGAATCTGGGATTCCTCCAGCTTTTTTTATGATTTCCCTTGGAGTGCTTTCTGGGACTCTCCCGTAGTTCTTTCTGGAAAACCTCTAATGAGATTCTTCTAGGAGTCCTTCCTGGTATTTCTCCAGCTACTCCGTCTGGGTTTTTGCCCTTGAGTTCTACTAAAATTTCTTCTGGGATACTTTCAAGAACTGGTTTAGAATTTTTCTCCAGAAATTCCTCCAGGAGTAGCTTCCCACAGTTTATTTATTTTCAGTTCAACGGGAAGCCCTCCTGAAGTTCCTGAGAGTGAGTCCAGGAGCTCCCCAGGCATTCCTCCAGGGCAACCCCAAAAAATACCAAGGGAATTTCTTTAGAATTAGCCCAAGAATTCCTCCAGCATTTGTAGTAGAATCACCCTAGGATTTTACTGGGAATTTCTCCATTATAACTCTGGAAATTAATTCAGGAGTTCTCCAGCAATAATGCATGCTTCTCTTCAGGATTTTTCCCGAAAATTATTGAAGGACTCATGGGATTTCTTCAGAAATTCCTGCATTAATACCACCAGGACTTCCTCAAGGGATTCCTCCAAAAAATCCTCCACGATGTCAACTAAAAATTCTTCCAGTAGTTCTTCCAGGAATAACTCCAGAAATTCATCTCGAAATTCCTCCAGGAATTTCTCTTCAGGAATTGTGGAAGGGATTTCACAAGACAATTTTTCAATAAATTGCTCCAAGACTTCTTTAAGAATTCCCGCAAGGATTTATCTAGGGATTCCTCTGACGATTCCTCTAGATTTTTTTCCACGGTGTCCCCCAAGAATTCTTCCAGTTATTCCTCCATGAGTTCCTGCAGGAATTCATCCCACAATTCTACCAGGAAATCCTGCAGGGATTCCTCCAGGAATCCAACCATAAATTCCTCCTGTAATTGCTGCAAGAGATTCTCTAGAGGTTCCTCCAAAGATTCCTCTAGAATTCCTTCCAGAATTTCTCCCAGGAAATCATCAAGAAATTCCTCTAGAAATTCCTTCAGTAATTCCTCCAGAAATTCCTTCAGTAATTCCTCACAGAGTTCCTCTAGGCAGCATCCATTTATTACGTAACGCTAACATCGAGATTTTTATACCCCCCCCCTCCCCTTTCCGTAACGCTTTTTTGTATGAAAACCCACAATTTTTGTATGGACCGTAACGCTCGTCCATACTAGAGCGTTACGTAATTTGTGGACGGTGCCCTAGGAATTTCTACAGGGATTCCTTCAAAAATTTCTCCAGAAAGTACTCCAGGCATTTCTCTAAGAATTACTTCTTGAATTGCTCCATAAATTATTCCAGGAATTCCTCCAGAAACTACTTCAGGTACTACTCCAGGAGTTCCTCCAAGAATTCCACCGGAAATTCCTCAAGGAATACCTCCAGAAATTCCATCAGGCAAGTCTTCTTGGAAATACTCCAGGCATAACTCCAAGAATTTCTCCGTGAGTTACTCCAGGTATTCCTACAGGATTCTTACAGATGTTTATCCAGGAACTACTGCAAGATGTCCTCCATTTTTTTCCAGGAATTCCTCCAGTGATTCCTTCATAAATTTCTCCAGTAAATGCTCCAGAAAATTCTTTAGAGATTCCTTCAGAATTCCTTCCTGTATTTCCTCCAGGAAATCGTCCAGAAATTTCGCCAGTGATTCCTTTAATAAATCTTCTATGGATTCCTCCAAGAGTTCGTACAGAATCTCCTCCAGAAATCCCTCCAGACATTCCTCCAGAAAACACTCCAGGAATTCCTCTAAGAATTTCGCCAGTGATTTCTTTCGTCCAGAAATTTCGCCAGTGATTCCTTTGATAAATCTTCTAGGGATTACCCCAGAAATTCCTTCAGGCATTCCTCCGGGAATTCCTACAAAAAATACTCCAGGAATTCCTCCAGGAATTTCACCAGGAATTACTCCAGGAATTCATCCACGAACTTTTCCAGAAATTCCTCCAGGAATTCCTCCGAAAATTCCTCCAAGAATTCTTTCAGGAATTTTTCCATAAAGTCTTCCAGGATATACTCCATGAATTACTCCAAGAATTGCTTCAGGAATAACTCGAGGAATTCCTCCAAAAATTCCTCCAAGAATTCCTTCAGGAAGTCTTCCATAAAGTCTTCCAGGAAATACTCCATTAATTACTCCAAGAATTACTTCAGGTATAACTCTAGGAATTCCTCCACGAATTGCTTCAGAAATGATTCCAGAGATTCCTACGGGAATTCTTCCAGGAACTACTTCAGGCTGTCCTCAAAAGAATGCTCCAGGAATTCTACAAGGAAATACTTACGGGATTCCTCCCAGAATTCCTGATAAAAATACCTCAACGAAATGCTTCAAGAATTTCTTCAGAAAATCCTTAAAGAGCTCCTCCAGAAGTGCCTCCAGCCAATCTTTTAGGAATTCCTTCACGATTTTTTTCAGGAACTTCTCCAGATATTGCTTAGGAATATCTCCAGGAATTCGTCTTGAAGAACTATTCCAGAACGTACTCCAGGAGTTACTCCAGGATTTCCTCAAGAAATGTCTCTAGAACTTCCTTCAAGAATTCCTTCGGTTAACTTTCCAGGAATTTCTCCCGGAATTATCTCAGGTACAGTATTCCTTAAAGAGTTACTACAGGGATTCCAGGAATAGCTCCAGAAACTCCGTTAGAATTTACTCCAAGGATTCCTCCAGGAATCACTCCAGTAATTCCTGAAGATAGGATGTCATCCAGGAATTTCTGTAGGAATTCTTGGAAAAATTTTTGAACGGATTCTTGATTGAAATCTTGAAAGAATTCTTGGGGGATTTCCCGTAGCAGTTTCTGGAATAATTTCTGGAGGATTTTCAGGGAGAATTCTGGAGTGATTTTTGGGGAAGATCCTGTAGGAATTTCTGGAGGATGTCCTGGGAGAAATCCTAGAAAAGTTTATTTAGGAATTCCTCCCATACTTCCGCCAAGAATTGCTTCAAGAATCCCTCTATGAATTTCTCCAAAAATCCATCGAACAGTTCTTCCTGGAATTTTTTAAGAAATTTATTCAGGAATTATTTTACAAACTCCTCCAGGAATTCCTTCACAAATTCCTCCAGTAATTCCTTCAAAAATTCCTCCAAGGATTTCTCCATGAAATCCTCCAAAAATAACTTGTGAGATAGCTCCAGGGATTCCTCCTTGAATTCATCCAGGTATTCCTCCAGTGACTCTTTCAAAAACTCCTTCAAGGCTTACTACAAGTATTTCTCTAGGGATTCCTAATGAAATTTCTCCAAGGAAATCCCCCAGGAATTCTTCCAAGACTCCCTCCAGGTATTTCTTCAAAAAATCCTCCAGGGATTATTTTAAGAGTTCCTCCAAGGATTCCACCAGGGATTTTTCCAGGGAGTAATTCCTGAAAGAAACTCCGAAGGAACTCCTGGGAGGAATTCTTAGATAAATTTCCGGATGACATCCTACCTAGAGGAATTACTGGAGTGATTCCTGGAGGAATTCTTGGAGTAAGTTCTAACGGAGTTTCTGAAGATATTCCTGAAAAAAAATATGAAGCGCTTCCCAGAGGAATCCCTGGAGTAGCTCTTTAAAGAATTCCTGTACCTGAGATAATTCCGGGAGGAATTCCTGGAAGATTAACCGAAGGAATTCTTGGAGGAAATTCTAGAGACATTTCTTGAGGAAATCCTGGAGTAATTCCTAGAGTAGGTTCTGGAATAGTTTTTGGAGAAAGCCTTGAAGTAATTCATGGAGACATTCTTAGAGTGTTTCTGAGATTAATTTCTGGAGGCCTTCCTGGAAAAAATCTTGAGGAATTTCTAAAATAAAACCTTGACAAGTTTCGGGAAGAATTTCAGGACGAATTTTTGGAGATATTCGTAAGCAATATCTGGAGGAATTCCTGAAATAATTCGTGAAGGAATTCCTAAAAGATTGGAGCCACTTCTAATGCAGCTCTTTAAAGAATTTCTGAATAAATTCTTCAAGCATTTCCTTGAGGTATTCCTAAGAGGAATTCTGGGAGGAATTCTGGAAAAATTCCGGAAGGTTTTTTTTGACGAATTCCTGGAGTAATGCAAAGAGAAATTATGGGAATTCTTGGATTGTTTCCAGGAGGAATTCTTGACGGCTTTCCTGGATAAATATCGAAAAGAATTCGTGCAGGAATCCCTGGAGTAGATCCTAGAAGAATTCCTGGAGTCTTTCTTAGAGGAATCCCGTAAGTATTTCCTTGTAGAATTCCTGGAGGATTTTTTAGAGGATATTCTGAAGTAGTTTCTGGTAAAATTCCCGTAGGAATTTCTGAGGTCATTCCTGGAGCAATTGCTGGAGGATTTTCTAGAGTTATTCCTGAAGCAAATCTTGGAGTAGTTAATGGAGTATTTCCTGGAATACTTCATGGAAGAGTTCCTGAAGGAATTCTTGGAGGAATTTTTGGAGGAATTTCTGGAGAAGTTCGTGGATGAATCCCTGCAGGATTTCCACGAGGGATTTTTGGAGAAATTCATAGAGGGATTCTTGAAGCAATTCTTGGCGGAAGTATGGGAGGAATTCCTAAATAAACTTTTCTAGGATTTCTCCCAGGACATCCTCCAGAAATTCCTACAGGATCTTCCCCAAAAATCACTCCAGAATTCTCCCTGAAAATCCTCCAGAAATTATTCCAGAAACTGCTACAGGAAATCCCCCAAAAATTCTTTCAAGATTTCAATCAAGAATCCGTTCAAAAATTTTTCCAAGAATTCCTACAGAAATTCCTGGATGACATCCTACCTTGAGGAATTACTGGAGTGATTCCTGGAGGAATCCTTGGAGTAAATTCTAACGGAGTTTCTGGAGCTATTCCTGGAATCCCTGTAGTAACTCTTTAAGGAATACTGTACCTGAGATAATTCCGGGAGAAATTCCTGGAAAGTTAACCGAAGGAATTCTTGAAGGAAGTTCTAGAGACATTTCTTGAGGAAATCCTGGAGTAACTCCTGGAGTACGTTCTGGAATAGTTCTTCAAGACGAATTCCTGGAGATATTCCTAAGCAATATCTGGAGAAGTTCCTGAAAAAAATCGTGAAGGAATTCCTAAAAGATTGGCTGGAGGCACTTCTGGAGGAGCTCTTTAAGGATTTTCTGAAGAAATTCTTGAAGCATTTCGTTGAGGTATTTTTATCAGGAATTCTGGGAGGAATCCCGTAAGTATTTCCTTGTAGAATTCCTGGAGCATTCTTTTGAGGACAGCCTGAAGTAGTTCCTGGAAGAATTCCCGTAGGAATCTCTGGAATCATTTCTGAAGCAATTCGTGGAGGAATTCCTAGAGTTATACCTTAAGTAATTCTTGGAGTAATTAATGGAGTATTTCCTGGAAGACTTTATGGAAGACTTCCTGAAGGAATTCTTGGAGGAATTTTTGGAGGAATTCCTCGAGTTATTCCTGAAGCAATTCTTGGAGTAATTCATGGAGTATATCCTGGAAGACTTTATGGAAAAATTCCTGAAAGAATTCTTGGAGGAATTTTCGGAGGAATTCCTGGAGGAATTTCTGGAAAAGTTCGTGGATGAATTCCTGGAGTAATTCCTGGTGAAATTCCTGGAGGAATTCCTGGAGTATTTTTTGTAGGAATTCCCGGAGGAATGCCTGAAGGAATTTCTGGGGTAATCCCTAGAAGATTTATCAAAGGAATCACTGGCGAAATTTCTGGACGAAAGAAATCACTGGCGAAATTCTTAGAGGAATTCCTGGAGTGTTTTCTGGAGGAATGTCTGGAGGGATTTCTGGAGGAGATTCTGTACGAACTCTTGGAGGAATCCATAGAAGATTTATTAAAGGAATCACTGGCGAAATTTCTGGACGATTTCCTGGAGGAAATACAGGAAGGAATTCTGAAGGAATCTCTAAAGAATTTTCTGGAGCATTTACTGGAGAAATTTATGAAGGAATCACTGGAGGAATTCCTGGAAAAAAAATGGAGGACATCTTGCAGTAGTTCCTGGATAAACATCTGTAAGAATCCTGTAGGAATACCTGGAGTAACTCACGGAGAAATTCTTGGAGTTATGCCTGGAGTATTTCCAAGAAGACTTGCCTGATGGAATTTCTGGAGGTATTCCTTGAGGAATTTCCGGTGGAATTCTTGGAGGAACTCCTGGAGTAGTACCTGAAGTAGTTTTTGGAGGAATTCCTGGAATAATTTATGGAGCAATTCAAGAAGTAATTCTTAGAGAAATGCCTGGAGTACTTTCTGGAGAAATTTTTGAAGGAATCCCTGTAGAAATTCCTAGGGCACCGTCCACAAATTACGTAACGCTCTAGTATGGACGAGCGTTACGGTCCATACAAAAATTGTGGGTTTTCATACAAAAAAGCGTTACGGAGGGGGGAGGGGGGGGGGGGGTATAAAAATCTCGATGTTAGCGTTACGTAATAAATGGATGCTGCCTAGAGGAACTCTGTGAGGAATTACTGAAGGAATTTCTGGAGGAATTACTGAAGGAATTTCTAGAGGAATTTCTTGATGATTTCCTGGGAGAAATTCTGGAAGGAATTCTAGAGGAATCTTTGGAGGAACCTCTAGAGAATCTCTTGCAGCAATTACAGGAGGAATTTATGGTTGGATTCCTGGAGGAATCCCTGCAGGATTTCCTGGTAGAATTGTGGGATGAATTCCTGCAGGAACTCATGGAGGAATAACTGGAAGAATTCTTGGGGGACACCGTGGAAAAAAATCTAGAGGAATCATCAGAGGAATCCCTAGATAAATCCTTGCGGGAATTCTTAAAGAAAGTCTTGGAGCAATTTATTGAAAAATTGTCTTGTGAAATCCCTTCCACAATTCCTGAAGAGAAATTCCTGGAGGAATTTCGAGATGAATTTCTGGAGTTATTCCTGGAAGAACTACTGGAAGAATTTTTAGTTGACATCGTGGAGGATTTTTTGGAGGAATCCCTTGAGGAAGTCCTGGTGGTATTAATGCAGGAATTTCTGAAGAAATCCCATGAGTCCTTCAATAATTTTCGGGAAAAATCCTGAAGAGAAGCATGCATTATTGCTGGAGAACTCCTGAATTAATTTCCAGAGTTATAATGGAGAAATTCCCAGTAAAATCCTAGGGTGATTCTACTACAAATGCTGGAGGAATTCTTGGGCTAATTCTAAAGAAATTCCCTTGGTATTTTTTGGGGTTGCCCTGGAGGAATGCCTGGGGAGCTCCTGGACTCACTCTCAGGAACTTCAGGAGGGCTTCCCGTTGAACTGAAAATAAATAAACTGTGGGAAGCTACTCCTGGAGGAATTTCTGGAGAAAAATTCTAAACCAGTTCTTGAAAGTATCCCAGAAGAAATTTTAGTAGAACTCAAGGGCAAAAACCCAGACGGAGTAGCTGGAGAAATACCAGGAAGGACTCCTAGAAGAATCTCATTAGAGGTTTTCCAGAAAGAACTACGGGAGAGTCCCAGAAAGCACTCCAAGGGAAATCATAAAAAAAGCTGGAGGAATCCCAGATTCCTGTAGAAATAACAAAAGAAAGTTCTGGATGAATGTACATCAAACACAGAAAGTGCGCAGAAACAAAAACAAAAATAAATGACAACCACTTCATACTGTGCGTGCGTTCGCGCAACATAAATTGCTGGTGCGCAGGCGCTATAGCCCGGTGAGCATTGTGTGCAGTGAGAACGAAGCGACAAAAGCCCTATCGAGTCTCGGCCGCGGCCCCGGCCCGGACCCAGTCTCAGCCCGTAGGTTTGAATATCCCTCAAAACGGTGCCACCCAGTGGTATGATCTCGCTAAATTCCACCAGTGAGTGGGTTTGGGTCTAGGTTTGGGTGTATGGCATCTAGGCGAATTGAATCTTCACCCAAAGAAAAGGATGCCTTGAGATTGATTCATAAACATTGCGCGCAATTTGCCTTTCACTGTTGGCTCTGTCAAACGATGACCGCCGCCGCGACGCTGGACTTCGTTGCCATGCGCACGACGACCAACAGCAAGCAAACGTGTAGGGTTGCCAGACAGTATTGCAATAAAAACATTGATTTATTTCACAAAATTTTGAATTCAAGATTGTGACAAAACTATGAAAGATACAATGTTGCACCAAAGGACAGTTTGGTAGCGTATCTAAAAATGAATGTTTTGTAGAAGAACATTTCTCACATTTATCACGTTTTTCACGAGTAAACTATCAAAAAAGGTGAAAAGGGGGTACATTTTTAGGCACTTTTTACATAAAAGTCAAAATTTCTGCACTTAAATGACTTTTTATCAATTACCTGTCCAAAGAGCATTAAAAGACAAAGCTTTAGGCTTTCTATCCATGCGCTAAGATTAATTATACGGTTCATAGTTTCTGAGTTAGAGATGTTTAAAGATGGGGTAGATTAATAACACTAATTTTTGAATAACTCACTTAGCAGTGATTTCCGACCCTACCTGTAGAACAATTTTTTGCTGCAAATATGGTCTACTTTCACCTCCTTTCGGGTGTAACACGAATTACCAGTCACCCTGTATACAGGGTGTTTGGTTCCGGGTTTTGGATATTTTCAGGGCTGATAGGTCTTGATGAGAGATGAAAAAGTTCCCATGGAACATAGGGTCGGAAATCACTGCTAAGTGAGTTAATCACATTTTAAGTTTTTAATTTTTGGTTATCTTTGAAGTCCTATATCTACTAAACTATCAATCGTACAAACTTTCTCAGCGCACGAATTGAAAGCTAATTACTTCTACTTTCTTAGTCTCTTGGACGTAAACTTTTAAAAATAGTTAAAAAGGCCTTAAATTGAAAAATAATGCAAAATTGGTCGAAAAAATCGGCAATTTTTTGGACATTTTTGATGATTTCAATATGAAAATAAAGCTTTTGTTGAAAAAGTTCTTCTACAAAACATGCACGAACTTGTTCCCTAAAAATGTTTCTTTGACACCAAAACTCTATCTTTTGTAGTTAAGCCAAAAAATGTTTTTGAAAATAACGTTCCAAATTGCATTGACTTCATGCCAAAACAATGGTCATCACCCTATCCGTCGTGCGTTCGTGTGCTGTTGCTCCACGGTATGAGGACGACTACTGCTGGTGGCTTAGCTGCTGGTGATGTCATCGCATACAGAAAACGAGCTCGCTCTTTGTCGCGTCACATCTCCGCCTGTGGAATCATTCGAGGCGGAGTTTGGATTTGCGCATACTAAGTGCGACGTGCAGTTAACTTGTTTTTCGACGGAGCGAAAGGAAAGCGCCGACGAAAGTGTATTTACAAGAGCAACCATTTAAATCCTTCGCACTCGTAGCTCTGCTGCGGTGCTGTTCAGATGGGGGGGTCTGTGCGTGCGGCAATTTAGAGCATGCACTTTTGATGCATTTAATTTTTTTTGTATGATGTGATGGGATAATGATTCTTCTTATTTCTTGCATTACATTCCCACTAGGACAGAGCCTGTTTCTCAGCTCAGTTGTAAAACATACAGCAATAAATTCCTTTGGAACCAATCATGGGGGGTCCTTGGGAAATGATACCTTTGGGGATCTAATCAACAAGTTGGCCATTTTAGGAGATATTGGGGAATTTTAAGGAACATTGGGGATTTTTAGGAGATATTGGGTAGGGTAAAGGGAACATAGGAATCATGGCGGTCCTCGGGAAATGATACCTTTGGGGAATCTAATCAACAAGTTGGACATATTAGAAGAAGTTGAGGATTCTTAAGGGACATTGGGGATTTTTAGGCGATATTGGGGCGGGTAAAGGGAACTTAGGAATCATGGGGGTCCACGGGAAATGATACCTTTGGGGAATCTAAGGACATTTTAGGAGAAGTTGGGGATTCTTATGGGACATTGGGGATCTTTAGGCGATATTGGGGCGGGTAAAGGGAACTTAGGAATCATGGGGGTCCACGGGAAATGATACCTTTGGGGATCTAATCAACAAGTTGGCCATTTTAGGAGATATTGGGGATTTTTACGAGATATTGGGTAGGGTAAAGGGAACTTAGGAATCATGGGGGTCCACGGGAAATGATACCTTTGGGGAATCTAAACTACAAGTTGGCCATTTTAGGAGATATTGGGGATTTTTAAGGAACATTGGGGAATCTAATCAACAAGTTGGACATATTAGAAGAAGTTGAGGATTCTTAAGGGACATTGGAGATTTTTAGGCGATATTGGGGCGGGTAAAGGGAACTTAGGAATCATGGGGGTCCACGGGAAATGATACCTTTGGGGAATCTAAACAACAAGTTGGCCATTTTAGGAGATATTGGGGATTTTTAAGGAGAATTGGGGATTTTTAGGCGATATTGGGGCGGTTAAAGGGGACTTAGGAATCATGGGGTCCTTGGGAAATGATACCTTTGGGGAATCTAAACAACAAGTTGGCCATTTTAGGAGATATTGGGGATTTTTAAGGAACATTGGGGAATCTAATCAACAAGTTGGACATTATTGTGGGTCATCGGAAGCGTTTTCTCAGAACAAAGCTTTTTTGGTTCTGTTTCGGGTCCTGAGTATCTGTGCAAAATTTGAGCACGATCGGTTGCGTCTACACTTTGCGCATTGCAATTGAAATTTAGATGGGATTTTGTATGGGAAAACATACTTTTCTGCATTTTAGCCATAAGTTGAAAAAGTTTGTCTGAAACTTTTTAACCGATACTATGAAATGATAGCCTAGGATGTTCTGAAGAACTTTGTTGAAGATCGCAAAGCAATCCGATGCTTGTGAAAATAGTTATAACCAACGAACCGCATGCATGTGTTTATGTTTTAACATGTAAAGGAATAACAATAGCAACAAAATCATGCTGTTTCGCCAAGCAATGCCAACGCTATAACTTTTTTCATAAGCATCAGATCACTTCGCGGTCTTTGACAAAGTTTTTCAGGATACCCTAGGCTATGTTTTTACTTTATCGGTTACATGGTTATAGGAAGATTCGAGCTTGTTATGAGAGAAATGCAAAAAAGTATGTTTTTCCATGTAAAACCCCATACAAACTTCAAACGCGATGCGCAAAACGTAGACATAACCGATCGTGCCCAAATTTTGCACACTTATTTGGGTCCTGAAATAGGATCAAAAAAGCTTTGATCTGATGGAATACCATTGAATTTTTCACTTTTCCATATAAACGATGACCCACTCTATTGGACATATTAGGAGAAGTTGAGGATTCTTAAGGGACATTGGAGATTTTTAGGCGATATTGGGGCGGGTAAAGGGAACTTAGGAATCATGGGGGTCCACGGGAAATGATACCTTTGGGGAATCTAAACAACAAGTTGGCCATTTTAGGAGATATTGGGGATTTTTAAGGAGAATTGAGGATTTTTAGGCGATATTGGGGCGGGTAAAGGGGACTTAGGAATCATGGGGTCCTTGGGAAATGATACCTTTGGGGAATCTAATCAACAAGTTGGCCATTTTAGGAGATATTGGGGATTTTTAAGGAACATTGGGGATTTTTGGGAGATATTGGGGAGGGTAAAGGGAACATAGGAATCATGGGGGTCCTTGGGAAATGATACCTTTGGGGATCTTATCAACAAGTTGGCCATTTTAGGAGATATTGGGGATTTTTAAGGAACATTGGGGATTTTTGGGAGATATTGGGGAGGGTAAAGGGAACATAGGAATCATGGGGGTCCTTGGGAAATGATACCTTTGGGGATCTTATCAACAAGTTGGCCATTTTAGGAGATATTGGGGATTTTTAAGAAACATTGGGGATTTTTGGGAGATATTGGGGAGGGTAAAGGGAACATAGGAATCATGGGGGTCCTTGGGAAATGATACCATTGGGGAATCTAATCAACAAGTTGGACATTTTAGGAGATATTGGGGATTTTTAAGGAACATTGGGGATTTTTACGAGATATTGGGTACGGTAAAGGGAACTTAGGAGAATCATGGCGGTCCTCGGGAAATGATACCTTTGGGGAATCTAATCAACAAGTTGGCCATATTAGGAGAAGTTGGGGATTCTTAAGGGACATTGGAGATTTTTAGGCGATATTGGGGCGGGTAAAGGGAACTTAGGAATCATGGGGGTCCTTGAGAAATGATACCTTTGGGGAATCTAATCAACAAGTTGGCCATTTTAGGAGATATTGGGGATTTTTAAGGAACATTGGGGAATCTAATCAACAAGTTGGACATATTAGGAGAAGTTGGGGATTCTTAAGGAACATTGGGGATTTTTAGGCGATATTGAGGCGGGTAAAGGGAACTTAGGAATCATGGGGGTCCTTGGGAAATGATACCTTTGGGGAATCTAAACAACAAGTTGGACATTTTAACATGGGGATTTTTAGGAGATATTGGGGGAGCGTAAAGAGAACTTAGGAATCATGGGGTCCTTGAGAAATGATACCTTTGGGGAATCTAATCAACAAGTTGGTCATTTTTGGAGAATTTGGGGATTTTTAAGGAACATTGGGGATTTTTAGGAGATATTGGGGCGGGTAAAGGGAACTTAGGAATCATGGGGGTCCTTGGGAAATGATACCTTTGGGGAATCTAATCAACAAGTTGGCCATTTTAAAAGACGTTGGGGATTCTTAAGGGAAATTGGGGATTTTTAGGAGATATTGGGGCGGGTAAAGGGAACTTAGAAATCATGGGGGTCCTTGGGAAATGATACCTTTGGGGAATCTAAACAACAAGTTGGACATTTTAGGAGAAGTTGGGGATTCTTGAGGGACATTGGGGAATCTAATCAACAAGTTGGACATTTTAGGAGAAGTTGGGGATTCTTAAGGAACATTGGGGATTTTTAGGCGATATTGAGGCGGGTAAAGGGAACTTAGGAATCATGGGGGTCCTTGGGAAATGATACCTTTGGGGAATCTAATCAACAAGTTGGCCATTTTAAAAGACGTTGGGGATTCTTAAGGGAAATTGGGGATTTTTAGGAGATATTGGGGCGGGTAAAGGGAACTTAGAAATCATGGGGGTCCTTGGGAAATGATACCTTTGGGGAATCTAAACAACAAGTTGGACATTTTAGGAGAAGTTGGGGATTCTTGAGGGACATTGGGGAATCTAATCAACAAGTTGGACATTTTAGGAGAAGTTGGGGATTCTTAAGGGACATTGGAGATTTTTAGGCGATATTGGGGCGGGTAAAGGGAACTTGAAATCATGGGGGTCCTTGAGAAATGATACCTTTGGGGAATCTAATCAACAAGTTGGCCATTTTAGGAGATATTGGGGATTTTTAAGGAATATTGGGGAATCTAATCAACAAGTTGGACATATTAGGAGAAGTTGGGGATTCTTCAGGGACATTGGAGATTTTTAGGCGATATTGGGGCGGGTAGAGGGAACTTAGGAATCATGGGGGTCCACGGGAAATGATACCTTTGGGGAATCTAAACAACAAGTTGGCCATTGTTGCGCGTTAACCGTGGCCAACTCCGGTCGGGTCGGGTGGACTGTATCACTCGGGGATGGGGAAAGAATCAACACTACACTTTTTCTGCTGATCACTATACACTACACTTTATTTCTCTTCTTTACACTACACTTCACTACTACACTTTACTGTTCACTATCTTACTATAACTTTCACTACTAGTCACTTTTGGTTCACTTTCACTATGGTCGAGGTTGAATTCGCGGCGGTTAAATCAGTACTGAACTCTGCGGTCGAACTTGTCGCATATTTATATGCGCACGGTTTTCATCTGGAACATTCGCGCAATATCGCTATATGTGTTCCAGACGCGGGAGGAATCTTCTCGAAGGAGCGCAGGTTGAACTCACCACCCTGCTGTGGTGAGTTTCAGATGAGTTACCACACTGGCGACGGTGACAATGGTGGGAGCCTCTCACTGCCACTCACAGGTGACACTTACGGTTGCGGTGGGAACTCACGGTCGCAGCGGCGTAGGCAGGGTGGGTCGTATCGCGGGTTACATTCTGATGAGCGCAACGAATTGGTGGACTAAAGTAGCGTGCGTCTGGTACGTTGTAGGGAACTTCCATCGGACTCTTTTGCGGAACGTTCCGTACGGAACAGCCATTTTATGAGATATTGGGGATTTTTAAGGAACATTGGGGATTTTTAGGAGATATTGGGTAAGGTTAAGGGAACTTAGGAATCATGGGGTCCTTGGGAAATGATACCTTTGGGGAATCTAATCAACAAGTTGTCCATTTTAGGAGATATCGGGGATTTTTACGAGATATTGGGTAGGGTAAAGGGAACTTAGGAATCATGGGGGTCCACGGGAAATGATACCTTTGGGGAATCTAAACAACAAGTTGGCCATTTTAGGAGATATTGGGGATTTTTAAGGAGAATTGGGGATTTTTAGGCGATATTGGGGCGGGTAAAGGGGACTTAGGAATCATGGGATCCTTGGGAAATGATACCTTTGGGGAATCTAATCAACAAGTTGGACATTTTAACATGGGGATTTTTAGGAGATATTGGGGAGGGTAAAGAGAACTTAGGAATCATGGGGTCTTTGAGAAATGATACCTTTGGGGAATCTAATCAACAAGTTGGCCATTTTAGGAGATATTGGGGATTTTTAGGGAATTCCTACAGAAATTCCTGGATGACATCCTACCTTGAGGAATTACTGGAGTGATTCCTGGAGGAATCCTTGGAGTAAATTCTAACGGAGTTTCTGGAGCTATTCCTGGAATCCCTGTAGTAACTCTTTAAGGAATACTGTACCTGAGATAATTCCGGGAGAAATTCCTGGAAAGTTAACCGAAGGAATTCTTGAAGGAAGTTCTAGAGACATTTCTTGAGGAAATCCTGGAGTAACTCCTGGAGTACGTTCTGGAATAGTTCTTCAAGACGAATTCCTGGAGATATTCCTAAGCAATATCTGGAGAAGTTCCTGAAAAAAATCGTGAAGGAATTCCTAAAAGATTGGCTGGAGGCACTTCTGGAGGAGCTCTTTAAGGATTTTCTGAAGAAATTCTTGAAGCATTTCGTTGAGGTATTTTTATCAGGAATTCTGGGAGGAATCCCGTAAGTATTTCCTTGTAGAATTCCTGGAGCATTCTTTTGAGGACAGCCTGAAGTAGTTCCTGGAAGAATTCCCGTAGGAATCTCTGGAATCATTTCTGAAGCAATTCGTGGAGGAATTCCTAGAGTTATACCTGAAGTAATTCTTGGAGTAATTAATGGAGTATTTCCTGGAAGACTTTATGGAAGACTTCCTGAAGGAATTCTTGGAGGAATTTTTGGAGGAATTCCTCGAGTTATTCCTGAAGCAATTCTTGGAGTAATTCATGGAGTATATCCTGGAAGACTTTATGGAAAAATTCCTGAAAGAATTCTTGGAGGAATTTTCGGAGGAATTCCTGGAGGAATTTCTGGAAAAGTTCGTGGATGAATTCCTGGAGTAATTCCTGGTGAAATTCCTGGAGGAATTCCTGGAGTATTTTTTGTAGGAATTCCCGGAGGAATGCCTGAAGGAATTTCTGGGGTAATCCCTAGAAGATTTATCAAAGGAATCACTGGCGAAATTTCTGGACGAAAGAAATCACTGGCGAAATTCTTAGAGGAATTCCTGGAGTGTTTTCTGGAGGAATGTCTGGAGGGATTTCTGGAGGAGATTCTGTACGAACTCTTGGAGGAATCCATAGAAGATTTATTAAAGGAATCACTGGCGAAATTTCTGGACGATTTCCTGGAGGAAATACAGGAAGGAATTCTGAAGGAATCTCTAAAGAATTTTCTGGAGCATTTACTGGAGAAATTTATGAAGGAATCACTGGAGGAATTCCTGAAAAAAAAATGGAGGACATCTTGCAGTAGTTCCTGGATAAACATCTGTAAGAATCCTGTAGGAATACCTGGAGTAACTCACGGAGAAATTCTTGGAGTTATGCCTGGAGTATTTCCAAGAAGACTTGCCTGATGGAATTTCTGGAGGTATTCCTTGAGGAATTTCCGGTGGAATTCTTGGAGGAACTCCTGGAGTAGTACCTGAAGTAGTTTTTGGAGGAATTCCTGGAATAATTTATGGAGCAATTCAAGAAGTAATTCTTAGAGAAATGCCTGGAGTACTTTCTGGAGAAATTTTTGAAGGAATCCCTGTAGAAATTCCTAGGGCACCGTCCACAAATTACGTAACGCTCTAGTATGGACGAGCGTTACGGTCCATACAAAAATTGTGGGTTTTCATACAAAAAAGCGTTACGGAGGGGGGAGGGGGGGGGGGGGGGGGTATAAAAATCTCGATGTTAGCGTTACGTAATAAATGGATGCTGCCTAGAGGAACTCTGTGAGGAATTACTGAAGGAATTTCTGGAGGAATTACTGAAGGAATTTCTAGAGGAATTTCTCGATGATTTCCTGGGAGAAATTCTGGAAGGAATTCTAGAGGAATCTTTGGAGGAACCTCTAGAGAATCTCTTGCAGCAATTACAGGAGGAATTTATGGTTGGATTCCTGGAGGAATCCCTGCAGGATTTCCTGGTAGAATTGTGGGATGAATTCCTGCAGGAACTCATGGAGGAATAACTGGAAGAATTCTTGGGGGACACCGTGGAAAAAAATCTAGAGGAATCATCAGAGGAATCCCTAGATAAATCCTTGCGGGAATTCTTAAAGAAAGTCTTGGAGCAATTTATTGAAAAATTGTCTTGTGAAATCCCTTCCACAATTCCTGAAGAGAAATTCCTGGAGGAATTTCGAGATGAATTTCTGGAGTTATTCCTGGAAGAACTACTGGAAGAATTTTTAGTTGACATCGTGGAGGATTTTTTGGAGGAATCCCTTGAGGAAGTCCTGGTGGTATTAATGCAGGAATTTCTGAAGAAATCCCATGAGTCCTTCAATAATTTTCGGGAAAAATCCTGAAGAGAAGCATGCATTATTGCTGGAGAACTCCTGAATTAATTTCCAGAGTTATAATGGAGAAATTCCCAGTAAAATCCTAGGGTGATTCTACTACAAATGCTGGAGGAATTCTTGGGCTAATTCTAAAGAAATTCCCTTGGTATTTTTTGGGGTTGCCCTGGAGGAATGCCTGGGGAGCTCCTGGACTCACTCTCAGGAACTTCAGGAGGGCTTCCCGTTGAACTGAAAATAAATAAACTGTGGGAAGCTACTCCTGGAGGAATTTCTGGAGAAAAATTCTAAACCAGTTCTTGAAAGTATCCCAGAAGAAATTTTAGTAGAACTCAAGGGCAAAAACCCAGACGGAGTAGCTGGAGAAATACCAGGAAGGACTCCTAGAAGAATCTCATTAGAGGTTTTCCAGAAAGAACTACGGGAGAGTCCCAGAAAGCACTCCAAGGGAAATCATAAAAAAAGCTGGAGGAATCCCAGATTCCTGTAGAAATAACAAAAGAAAGTTCTGGATGAATGTACATCAAACACAGAAAGTGCGCAGAAACAAAAACAAAAATAAATGACAACCACTTCATACTGTGCGTGCGTTCGCGCAACATAAATTGCTGGTGCGCAGGCGCTATAGCCCGGTGAGCATTGTGTGCAGTGAGAACGAAGCGACAAAAGCCCTATCGAGTCTCGGCCGCGGCCCCGGCCCGGACCCAGTCTCAGCCCGTAGGTTTGAATATCCCTCAAAACGGTGCCACCCAGTGGTATGATCTCGCTAAATTCCACCAGTGAGTGGGTTTGGGTCTAGGTTTGGGTGTATGGCATCTAGGCGAATTGAATCTTCACCCAAAGAAAAGGATGCCTTGAGATTGATTCATAAACATTGCGCGCAATTTGCCTTTCACTGTTGGCTCTGTCAAACGATGACCGCCGCCGCGACGCTGGACTTCGTTGCCATGCGCACGACGACCAACAGCAAGCAAACGTGTAGGGTTGCCAGACAGTATTGCAATAAAAACATTGATTTATTTCACAAAATTTTGAATTCAAGATTGTGACAAAACTATGAAAGATACAATGTTGCACCAAAGGACAGTTTGGTAGCGTATCTAAAAATGAATGTTTTGTAGAAGAACATTTCTCACATTTATCACGTTTTTCACGAGTAAACTATCAAAAAAGGTGAAAAGGGGGTACATTTTTAGGCACTTTTTACATAAAAGTCAAAATTTCTGCACTTAAATGACTTTTTATCAATTACCTGTCCAAAGAGCATTAAAAGACAAAGCTTTAGGCTTTCTATCCATGCGCTAAGATTAATTATACGGTTCATAGTTTCTGAGTTAGAGATGTTTAAAGATGGGGTAGATTAATAACACTAATTTTTGAATAACTCACTTAGCAGTGATTTCCGACCCTACCTGTAGAACAATTTTTTGCTGCAAATATGGTCTACTTTCACCTCCTTTCGGGTGTAACACGAATTACCAGTCACCCTGTATACAGGGTGTTTGGTTCCGGGTTTTGGATATTTTCAGGGCTGATAGGTCTTGATGAGAGATGAAAAAGTTCCCATGGAACATAGGGTCGGAAATCACTGCTAAGTGAGTTAATCACATTTTAAGTTTTTAATTTTTGGTTATCTTTGAAGTCCTATATCTACTAAACTATCAATCGTACAAACTTTCTCAGCGCACGAATTGAAAGCTAATTACTTCTACTTTCTTAGTCTCTTGGACGTAAACTTTTAAAAATAGTTAAAAAGGCCTTAAATTGAAAAATAATGCAAAATTGGTCGAAAAAATCGGCAATTTTTTGGACATTTTTGATGATTTCAATATGAAAATAAAGCTTTTGTTGAAAAAGTTCTTCTACAAAACATGCACGAACTTGTTCCCTAAAAATGTTTCTTTGACACCAAAACTCTATCTTTTGTAGTTAAGCCAAAAAATGTTTTTGAAAATAACGTTCCAAATTGCATTGACTTCATGCCAAAACAATGGTCATCACCCTATCCGTCGTGCGTTCGTGTGCTGTTGCTCCACGGTATGAGGACGACTACTGCTGGTGGCTTAGCTGCTGGTGATGTCATCGCATACAGAAAACGAGCTCGCTCTTTGTCGCGTCACATCTCCGCCTGTGGAATCATTCGAGGCGGAGTTTGGATTTGCGCATACTAAGTGCGACGTGCAGTTAACTTGTTTTTCGACGGAGCGAAAGGAAAGCGCCGACGAAAGTGTATTTACAAGAGCAACCATTTAAATCCTTCGCACTCGTAGCTCTGCTGCGGTGCTGTTCAGATGGGGGGGTCTGTGCGTGCGGCAATTTAGAGCATGCACTTTTGATGCATTTAATTTTTTTTGTATGATGTGATGGGATAATGATTCTTCTTATTTCTTGCATTACATTCCCACTAGGACAGAGCCTGTTTCTCAGCTCAGTTGTAAAACATACAGCAATAAATTCCTTTGGAACCAATCATGGGGGGTCCTTGGGAAATGATACCTTTGGGGATCTAATCAACAAGTTGGCCATTTTAGGAGATATTGGGGAATTTTAAGGAACATTGGGGATTTTTAGGAGATATTGGGTAGGGTAAAGGGAACATAGGAATCATGGCGGTCCTCGGGAAATGATACCTTTGGGGAATCTAATCAACAAGTTGGACATATTAGAAGAAGTTGAGGATTCTTAAGGGACATTGGGGATTTTTAGGCGATATTGGGGCGGGTAAAGGGAACTTAGGAATCATGGGGGTCCACGGGAAATGATACCTTTGGGGAATCTAAGGACATTTTAGGAGAAGTTGGGGATTCTTATGGGACATTGGGGATCTTTAGGCGATATTGGGGCGGGTAAAGGGAACTTAGGAATCATGGGGGTCCACGGGAAATGATACCTTTGGGGATCTAATCAACAAGTTGGCCATTTTAGGAGATATTGGGGATTTTTACGAGATATTGGGTAGGGTAAAGGGAACTTAGGAATCATGGGGGTCCACGGGAAATGATACCTTTGGGGAATCTAAACTACAAGTTGGCCATTTTAGGAGATATTGGGGATTTTTAAGGAACATTGGGGAATCTAATCAACAAGTTGGACATATTAGAAGAAGTTGAGGATTCTTAAGGGACATTGGAGATTTTTAGGCGATATTGGGGCGGGTAAAGGGAACTTAGGAATCATGGGGGTCCACGGGAAATGATACCTTTGGGGAATCTAAACAACAAGTTGGCCATTTTAGGAGATATTGGGGATTTTTAAGGAGAATTGGGGATTTTTAGGCGATATTGGGGCGGTTAAAGGGGACTTAGGAATCATGGGGTCCTTGGGAAATGATACCTTTGGGGAATCTAAACAACAAGTTGGCCATTTTAGGAGATATTGGGGATTTTTAAGGAACATTGGGGAATCTAATCAACAAGTTGGACATTATTGTGGGTCATCGGAAGCGTTTTCTCAGAACAAAGCTTTTTTGGTTCTGTTTCGGGTCCTGAGTATCTGTGCAAAATTTGAGCACGATCGGTTGCGTCTACACTTTGCGCATTGCAATTGAAATTTAGATGGGATTTTGTATGGGAAAACATACTTTTCTGCATTTTAGCCATAAGTTGAAAAAGTTTGTCTGAAACTTTTTAACCGATACTATGAAATGATAGCCTAGGATGTTCTGAAGAACTTTGTTGAAGATCGCAAAGCAATCCGATGCTTGTGAAAATAGTTATAACCAACGAACCGCATGCATGTGTTTATGTTTTAACATGTAAAGGAATAACAATAGCAACAAAATCATGCTGTTTCGCCAAGCAATGCCAACGCTATAACTTTTTTCATAAGCATCAGATCACTTCGCGGTCTTTGACAAAGTTTTTCAGGATACCCTAGGCTATGTTTTTACTTTATCGGTTACATGGTTATAGGAAGATTCGAGCTTGTTATGAGAGAAATGCAAAAAAGTATGTTTTTCCATGTAAAACCCCATACAAACTTCAAACGCGATGCGCAAAACGTAGACATAACCGATCGTGCCCAAATTTTGCACACTTATTTGGGTCCTGAAATAGGATCAAAAAAGCTTTGATCTGATGGAATACCATTGAATTTTTCACTTTTCCATATAAACGATGACCCACTCTATTGGACATATTAGGAGAAGTTGAGGATTCTTAAGGGATATTGGAGATTTTTAGGCGATATTGGGGCGGGTAAAGGGAACTTAGGAATCATGGGGGTCCACGGGAAATGATACCTTTGGGGAATCTAAACAACAAGTTGGCCATTTTAGGAGATATTGGGGATTTTTAAGGAGAATTGAGGATTTTTAGGCGATATTGGGGCGGGTAAAGGGGACTTAGGAATCATGGGGTCCTTGGGAAATGATACCTTTGGGGAATCTAATCAACAAGTTGGCCATTTTAGGAGATATTGGGGATTTTTAAGGAACATTGGGGATTTTTGGGAGATATTGGGGAGGGTAAAGGGAACATAGGAATCATGGGGGTCCTTGGGAAATGATACCTTTGGGGATCTTATCAACAAGTTGGCCATTTTAGGAGATATTGGGGATTTTTAAGGAACATTGGGGATTTTTGGGAGATATTGGGGAGGGTAAAGGGAACATAGGAATCATGGGGGTCCTTGGGAAATGATACCTTTGGGGATCTTATCAACAAGTTGGCCATTTTAGGAGATATTGGGGATTTTTAAGAAACATTGGGGATTTTTGGGAGATATTGGGGAGGGTAAAGGGAACATAGGAATCATGGGGGTCCTTGGGAAATGATACCATTGGGGAATCTAATCAACAAGTTGGACATTTTAGGAGATATTGGGGATTTTTAAGGAACATTGGGGATTTTTACGAGATATTGGGTACGGTAAAGGGAACTTAGGAGAATCATGGCGGTCCTCGGGAAATGATACCTTTGGGGAATCTAATCAACAAGTTGGCCATATTAGGAGAAGTTGGGGATTCTTAAGGGACATTGGAGATTTTTAGGCGATATTGGGGCGGGTAAAGGGAACTTAGGAATCATGGGGGTCCTTGAGAAATGATACCTTTGGGGAATCTAATCAACAAGTTGGCCATTTTAGGAGATATTGGGGATTTTTAAGGAACATTGGGGAATCTAATCAACAAGTTGGACATATTAGGAGAAGTTGGGGATTCTTAAGGAACATTGGGGATTTTTAGGCGATATTGAGGCGGGTAAAGGGAACTTAGGAATCATGGGGGTCCTTGGGAAATGATACCTTTGGGGAATCTAAACAACAAGTTGGACATTTTAACATGGGGATTTTTAGGAGATATTGGGGGAGCGTAAAGAGAACTTAGGAATCATGGGGTCCTTGAGAAATGATACCTTTGGGGAATCTAATCAACAAGTTGGTCATTTTTGGAGAATTTGGGGATTTTTAAGGAACATTGGGGATTTTTAGGAGATATTGGGGCGGGTAAAGGGAACTTAGGAATCATGGGGGTCCTTGGGAAATGATACCTTTGGGGAATCTAATCAACAAGTTGGCCATTTTAAAAGACGTTGGGGATTCTTAAGGGAAATTGGGGATTTTTAGGAGATATTGGGGCGGGTAAAGGGAACTTAGAAATCATGGGGGTCCTTGGGAAATGATACCTTTGGGGAATCTAAACAACAAGTTGGACATTTTAGGAGAAGTTGGGGATTCTTGAGGGACATTGGGGAATCTAATCAACAAGTTGGACATTTTAGGAGAAGTTGGGGATTCTTAAGGAACATTGGGGATTTTTAGGCGATATTGAGGCGGGTAAAGGGAACTTAGGAATCATGGGGGTCCTTGGGAAATGATACCTTTGGGGAATCTAATCAACAAGTTGGCCATTTTAAAAGACGTTGGGGATTCTTAAGGGAAATTGGGGATTTTTAGGAGATATTGGGGCGGGTAAAGGGAACTTAGAAATCATGGGGGTCCTTGGGAAATGATACCTTTGGGGAATCTAAACAACAAGTTGGACATTTTAGGAGAAGTTGGGGATTCTTGAGGGACATTGGGGAATCTAATCAACAAGTTGGACATTTTAGGAGAAGTTGGGGATTCTTAAGGGACATTGGAGATTTTTAGGCGATATTGGGGCGGGTAAAGGGAACTTGAAATCATGGGGGTCCTTGAGAAATGATACCTTTGGGGAATCTAATCAACAAGTTGGCCATTTTAGGAGATATTGGGGATTTTTAAGGAATATTGGGGAATCTAATCAACAAGTTGGACATATTAGGAGAAGTTGGGGATTCTTCAGGGACATTGGAGATTTTTAGGCGATATTGGGGCGGGTAGAGGGAACTTAGGAATCATGGGGGTCCACGGGAAATGATACCTTTGGGGAATCTAAACAACAAGTTGGCCATTGTTGCGCGTTAACCGTGGCCAACTCCGGTCGGGTCGGGTGGACTGTATCACTCGGGGATGGGGAAAGAATCAACACTACACTTTTTCTGCTGATCACTATACACTACACTTTATTTCTCTTCTTTACACTACACTTCACTACTACACTTTACTGTTCACTATCTTACTATAACTTTCACTACTAGTCACTTTTGGTTCACTTTCACTATGGTCGAGGTTGAATTCGCGGCGGTTAAATCAGTACTGAACTCTGCGGTCGAACTTGTCGCATATTTATATGCGCACGGTTTTCATCTGGAACATTCGCGCAATATCGCTATATGTGTTCCAGACGCGGGAGGAATCTTCTCGAAGGAGCGCAGGTTGAACTCACCACCCTGCTGTGGTGAGTTTCAGATGAGTTACCACACTGGCGACGGTGACAATGGTGGGAGCCTCTCACTGCCACTCACAGGTGACACTTACGGTTGCGGTGGGAACTCACGGTCGCAGCGGCGTAGGCAGGGTGGGTCGTATCGCGGGTTACATTCTGATGAGCGCAACGAATTGGTGGACTAAAGTAGCGTGCGTCTGGTACGTTGTAGGGAACTTCCATCGGACTCTTTTGCGGAACGTTCCGTACGGAACAGCCATTTTATGAGATATTGGGGATTTTTAAGGAACATTGGGGATTTTTAGGAGATATTGGGTAAGGTTAAGGGAACTTAGGAATCATGGGGTCCTTGGGAAATGATACCTTTGGGGAATCTAATCAACAAGTTGTCCATTTTAGGAGATATCGGGGATTTTTACGAGATATTGGGTAGGGTAAAGGGAACTTAGGAATCATGGGGGTCCACGGGAAATGATACCTTTGGGGAATCTAAACAACAAGTTGGCCATTTTAGGAGATATTGGGGATTTTTAAGGAGAATTGGGGATTTTTAGGCGATATTGGGGCGGGTAAAGGGGACTTAGGAATCATGGGATCCTTGGGAAATGATACCTTTGGGGAATCTAATCAACAAGTTGGACATTTTAACATGGGGATTTTTAGGAGATATTGGGGAGGGTAAAGAGAACTTAGGAATCATGGGGTCTTTGAGAAATGATACCTTTGGGGAATCTAATCAACAAGTTGGCCATTTTAGGAGATATTGGGGATTTTTAGGGAATATTGGGGATTTTTAGGAGATATTGGGGCGGGTAAAGGGAACTTAGGAATCATGGGGTCCTTGGGAAATGATACCTTTGGGGAATCTAATCAACAAGTTGGACATTTTAACATGGGGATTTTTAGGAGATATTGGGGAGGGTAAAGAGAACTTAGGAATCATGGGGTCTTTGAGAAATGATACCTTTGGGGAATCTAATCAACAAGTTGGCCATTTTAGGAGATATTGGGGATTTTTAGGGAATATTGGGGATTTTTAGGAGATATTGGGGCGGGTAAAGGGAACTTAGGAATCATGGGGTCCTTGGGAAATGATACCTTTGGGGAATCTAAACAACAAGTTGGACATTTTAACATAGGGATTTTTAGGAGATATTGGGAAGGGTAAAGAGAACTTAGGAATCATGGGGGTCCTTGGGAAATGATACCTTTGGGGAATCTAAGCAACAAGTTGGACATATTAGGAGAAGTTGGGGATTCTTAAGGGACATTGGAGATTTTTAGGCGATATTGGGGCGGGTAAAGGGAACTTAGGAATCATGGGGGTCCTTGGGAAATGATACCTTTGGGGAATCTAAACAACAAGTTGGACATTTTAACATGGGGATTTTTAGGAGATATTGGGGGAGCGTAAAGAGAACTTAGGAATCAGGGGGTCCTTGAGAAATGATACCTTTGGGGAATCTAATCAACAAGTTGGCCATTTTAAAAGACGTTGGGGATTCTTAAGGGAAATTAGGGATTTTTAGGAGATATTGGGGCGAGTAAAAGGAACTTAGGAATCATGGGGGTCCTTGGGAAATGATACCTTTGGGGAATCTAAACAACAAGTTGGACATTTTAGGAGAAGTTGGGGATTCTTAAGGGACATTGGGGATTTTTACGAGATATTGGGGCGGGTAAAGGGAACTTAGGAATCATGGGGGTCCTTGGGAAATGATACCTTTGGGGAATCTTAACAACAAGTTGGACATTTTAGGAGAAGTTGGGGATTCTTGAGGGACATTGGGGACTTTTAGGAGATATTGGGGTGGGTAAAGGGAACTTAGGAATCATGGCGGTCCTCGGGAAATGATACCTTTCGGGAATCTAAACAACAAGTTGGACATTTTAGGAGAAGTTGGGGATTCTTAAGGGACATTGGGGACTTTTAGGCGATATTGGGGCGGGTAAAGGGAACTTAGGAATCATGGGGGTCCTTGGGAAATGATACCTTTGGGGAATCTAAACAACAAGTTGGCCATTTTAGGAGATATTGGGGATTTTTAAGGAGAATTGGGGATTTTTAGGCGATTTTGGGGCTGGTAAAGGGGACTTAGAAATCATGGGGTCCTTGGGAAATGATACCTTTGGGGAATCTGAACAACAAGTTGGACATTTTAAAAGACGTTGGGGATTCTTAAGGGACATTGGGGATTTTTAGGCAATATTGGGGAGGGTGAAGGGGACTTAGGAATCATAGGGTCCTTGGGAAATGATACCTTTGGGGAATCTAATCAACAAGTTGGCCATTTTAGGAGATATTGGGGATTTTGAAGGAACATTGGGGATTTTTAGGAGATATTGGGTAGGGTAAAGGGAACTTAGGAATCATGGGGGTCCTTGAGAAATGATAGATTGGGGAATCTAATCAACAAGTTGGCCATTTTAGGAGAAGTTGAGGATTCTTAAGAAACATTGGGGATTTTTAGGAGATATTGGGGATTTTTAAGGAACATTGAGGAATTTTAGGAGATTTTGGGAAGGGGAAAAGGGGACTTAGGAATCATGGGGGTCCTTGGGATATGATACCTTTGGGGAATCTAATCAACAAGTTGCTCATTTTAGGAGAGATTGGGGATTTGTAAGGAACATTGGGGATTTTTAGGAGATATTGGGTAGGGTAAAGGGAACTTAGGAATCATGACGGTCCTCGGGAAATGATACCTTTGGGGAATCTAATCATCAAGTTGGACATATTAGGAAAAGTTGGGGATTCTTAAGGGACATTGAGGATTTTTAGGAGATATTTGGGGAGCGTAAAGGGAACTTAGGAATCATGGGGTCTTTGGGAAATGATACCTTTGGGGATCTAATCAACAAGTTGGCCATTTTAGGAGAAGTTGGGGATTCTTAAGGGACCTTGGGGATTTTTAGGATATATTGGGGATTTGGAACAAGGATGGAAATCTAGTGATCATGATAGGATCCCAAATGTGTCGCGGTTGGAAGGCATCGCGCGATCATAGCAACAACGATAGAATTTTGTCGTCAAGCATTCATAACAACCCATGCTCCGCGAATAATGAATCGCTCGGCATGTGCGGCCGCGATGCGATCGTTATCATGAAGTCGAAATGATAAATTTCGATTTTCGATCACTTTTTGTGCATTCTTATTGCTGAAGCTTCACGATCTGCATATGAATGTAATATTCCAGATCATGAATTTTGGTTCCGTGGTGGAAAAGTGGCCATAATCGTGATGAATAAAGTTTATCGCGACTTTGTAACATGATCCGATAACGATGGATCCCGCGATAAAGCGTGCATCAGATGTTTGATTGCTCTGTGATACGAGCACAGCGTGAGGGTGTCGCATCATGCTACTGCAAGAGCAACGGCTATCTTTGATTATTCGTATGGTGTATCATTTATCGATAGAAGTGATTTTCTTCCATCCTTGATTTGGAAGGAACAGTGGGGATTTTTAGGAGATGTTGGGGCGGGTAAAGGGAACTGAGGAATCATGGGGGTCCTTGAGAAATGATACCTTTGGGGAATCTAATCAACAATTTGGACATTTTAGGAGATGTTGGGGATTCTTTAGCAACATTGGGGATTTTTAGGAGATATTGGGGATTTTTAAGGAACATTGGGGATTTTTAAGGAACATTGAGGAATTTTAGGAGATTTTGGGAAGGGGAAAAGGGAACTTAGGAATCGTGGGGGTCCTTGGGATATGATACCTTTGGGGAATCTAATCGACAAGTCGAACATTTTAGGAGAAGTTGGGGATTTTTAAGGAACATTGTGGGTTTTTAGGAGATATTGGGGATTTTTAGGAGATATTGGGAAGGGGAAAGGGGATCTTATTAATCATGGGGGTCCTTGGGATATGATACCTTTGGGGAATCTAATCAACAAGTTGGCCATTTTAGGAAGGGTTGGGGATTCTTAAGGAACGTTGGGGATTTTGTGGAGATATTGGGTAGGGTAAAGGGAACTTAGGAATCATGGGGTCCTTGAGAAATGATACCTTTGGGGAATCTAATCAACAATTTGGACATTTTAGGAAATGTTGGGGATTCTTTAGCATTTAGTAGTTACTAGTCTTGTTGAGAGTTGAAACAATAATGAGTCTTTATTCAAAATCAAAGCTTAAGCTAACCTGCTTAATCTAGTACATAATTTCTGGAGAAGGCTGAAACGCATACATATCAATAGCCTATCGATCCATGCAACAGAACGATAGCCAATCCAAGGAAAGGAAAAGATAATTACGAAAAGGGGCGTTTACCATTCAATTAAGTAAACGTTCACACGTGGTTGCTTGAACTGTGCGCTGTTCGGTTAGGTCAGCGCTTCGAGTGGAAAGAAGGAATTGTGTGCATTTATGGGTATGAAATGTGATACGCGTACTCAGCATGAGTACGGTATGGGAAACAAGAGTGTTGCACAACTTGTGTGGTAAATCGAAGTTATTTAGGTGTGAATGACATGTCCCAGCATTGTTCGTGGGAACATGAGAGGAATGCACTTGAAGAAATGCAGGCGCATCAGTCCTGCATGTGAAAAACACCACTTTAAAAGATGTGGGAAAGACTGCTTGAAAACGGACAGTTGTAAACTGTCAAGATCAAATATTTATGATCTTTCAAAAACATGCTAAAGAATAATTCTTTACAGATACGATAATGCTACACCATCCCCCTTTGGGTGAATGACGTAACGCAGTGAAATCATTCAATTATTGTCAACATAGTTTCAATAAATTCTAAAATATTGTTTCAATCTCCTTTACAATGATGAAATAAAATGTCAGTTTTTTTGTAATTATAATTGAAATATTTGGAATATGTAGTTGCAAAATAAAATAAAATGTATCTTAAAACTATCCGAATTTCTCACTTCTCAGCTAATGCTAAGAATATTGACCTATCTCATTTTTTTACTATTTTTTTGATTTCCATTATTTTTTTTATGAGATTAGGCTCGGGTTTATAAACTAACACTTCTTATGATCTAATTAGTCTATTTTTATGAACTAAAGATGATTGATTCGTTTGCAAATTTATGATCTCACAATTTGGTTCTGATATCGATGTTACTTTATATGGACCTGTATAGAATGAATCTAATTTACGTCTATTTTCCTTTTGCAAATAAACTGTATCTCCTGTTTTGATTTGAATCGGATTCGTTGAACGATCATTTATTTCTTTTCGAATTTGTTTCTGTTCAAGTAATTTTTGTTTAACAATTTGATGTGACTTTTGAAGTTTGTATCTTAATTCTGTACTGTAAAGATCAAAATTATAAACTGGATCAACTTTATCTGTGTATGTTTCGTGTGGTACTCTTGCTTTAACTCCGAAAACCAATTCATATGGCGTTAAACCATGATCAGTATGTGGGCTAGTATTATATGTAAATGCATAAAATTGTAACCAATCATCCCAATCCGAATGGTGTTCATTGACATAATTTCTTAGGTATTCATTCAAACACCTATGATTTCTTTCCAATGAACCTATCGTTTGTGGATGGTAGGCTGTAGAAAAAGTTTGCTTAACCTGTAATAACTTGCATATTTGGCCAAGGACTTCATTTTTGTATTCGGATCCTTGGTCTGATTTTAACTCTAAAAATTTACCATATATCAAAATAAAATTTTCAACCAAAGCTTTAGCTATTACATTCGCTTCTTTAGTTGGAATTGGAATTAAAACTATATACTTAGTCAATTCACACTGTATAGTCACAGCGTATCTATTATTATTATTTGATTTTGGAAGTGGTCCTACGGTATCAATAGCTATCACTTCGAATGGTCTAGATGGGGTATTGGTAATTGTTAATTTTTCTTTTGTGTGTTTGGTAATTTTATTCAACTTGCACAATTCACAGGCCTTTATGAATTGAGCAATCGAACTTTTCATATTTGTCCAGTTGTAAATTTCTCTAAGCTTGAGGTACAGTCTATGCTGACCTATATGTCCTCCAGTTGGTGTCTCATGATGGTTTTTGAGTATATTTTGAATTTCTCCAAGATCACTAATGAACTTGGGTGGATTATACATTATAATCTGTAATGTTTTGATTGATTTCAGAGTTAACTCTTTAAAAGTTTCTTTAGATACCATGTTAAAAATTGGGTCAAGACTCGAAAGTGCAATTTTATCAATTTTATTAATATTCATTTCTTTTTCTAACACTGAAAGTGCAAACACTAGTGTTTGTCTTATACTTCGCAATCGTGTTGTTATTCGTAGGGTATATGGATCATTCCTTGGCCTAATTTGCAAACCGCCTTGACAATTTTGACCATAACTCATGAATTAATAGCACTAGAAATAATATGTTGACCCTATTACGCACTCTAGGCAATGCATGTTTCACCAATTGAAAGTAAACTTACGTAAATATTCAAGAATTTACTTATCTAAGTTGAAAAGATTCGATGTGATGGTATGCAACGTTGGTCTATGGTACATAAATTGGCCTATTAGTGGATACAACGTTGGCCTATTGCTTTCCATGCACTAGAACCACTTATTATCTCATTTTTTCAATATTTCTGCTGAGGTATTATCTCTGTTTGTTCACCAATCATACTTTCAAATTACATTTTCAGAGCCAAATTTTCAAAAAACTATAAATAAATCACTTAAACTAAAGTTCTTTCTTTTTTAGTAACGAAAACAATGCAACCCGATTATTGTGTTATATTTTTACAGTCACCGCACACAAAACCTATCTTTCTGTTCGTTCTTTCTGGTTCTTACGCAAGCAATGTTGTTGGCGTCACTTTATCGGTGTTTTTGACGTCACTTTACTGATGGGCCAAGATTTGGGTACATAGTGAAAAAAATGTCCTCAATATTCGGCCCACATGTAATTTGTAAAATAGTTATTATTTGTTAAAAACAAACATACAAATTCAAAATAGCATCTTTGACCGTCGCATCAAATGTTCAGTTATTGAAAAGGCAATTCGAAATATTCCAGAATCATGCCATTTATGATCATGTGTATAGACTACCCACTAAGCCGAAGAATCATGGCGTCTACTAAAGCTAAACAAAGTGACATTTTCATACAATTGTAATACTCCAAAGTGCTAAAATTGAAACGAAATGTTACAGGTGTTTGGCGCAAAGCTTTTCCGATATCCAGTTCGGCGTGTTTGTTTGAGTTTTTGGTTAACGTTAAGATAGGCCGAACAAGGGGACTATGCCAACGAAGCATCCCGATACCCTATAATAACTTTATTTTTCTGCGCTTCATATATTGTAAAAATTAAATTTTTATTTTCCACTATACTTCGAAGTTTTGGTAGTTTTCTAGCTTCAGTCGGGTTCTCTGTCATATAGATAACAAGTTGATCAGGCTTATTATCGACATTGATTTGACTGGAATATCGTTGTTCATTTTTAGTTTCATTATCTTTCTTCCTTGTCATTGACCTAGTATTAACAGTAAATATACTTTTAGATTTTAATTCATCTGATGTCATTATTATACGTGACAATGCATCAGCAGTAACGTTTGTTTTACCTTGAATATATTCAATGGAAAAATCGAAATCTTCCAAATCCAATCTCATCCTAGTTAATTTAGATGTCGGATTTTTCATATTAAATAAAAATACTAAGGGGCGATGATCTGTACGAACTACAAATTTACGTCCATACAAATAAGCTTTGAAATAATCGATAGCCCAATGTATCGCTGTTAATTCTTTTAAAATTACTGATTTATTCTTTTCACCAAGCGTAAAGCTTTTACTGGCAAACGCTATAGGTAAATCGTTGCCATCAATATTCTGTGATAATACCGCGCCACATCCAACATCAGATGCGTCGGTAGTCAATATAAATGTTTGCTTAAAATCAGGGTATTGTAATAATTTTGGTGACATCAAAAATGATTTAAGAGCATTGAAAGCATCCTCACATTTTGATGACCAATCAAACAACATTTTTTCTTAACAATTGATTCAACGGATAAGCAATTGTTGCGAAATTTGGGACGAATTTACGGTAGTAGTTGCAAAATGCTACAAACCTTCTAACTTCGTCACTGTTTCTCGGAACTGGGTAGTTCTTTATTACGTCATATTTACTACTGTCGGGCAGAATACCTTTGTCGGTTATTCTGTGCCCTAAATAAGTAACTTCTGTATTGAAGAATTTACATTTTGCCAAATTTAATTTTAAATTATATTTACGAATTCTTTCAAACACTATCGATAAATTGCGTAAATGGTGTTGCATTGAACAACCTACGACTATTATATCATCGATATAAACAAAAGCGAGTTCTGGTGTCAAACCAGACATTGCAATAGTCATCATCCTTTGAAAACTATTTGGACTAATATTTAATCCAAACGGTAATCTTGTAAATTGGTAATGACCTGATTGGGTCGAAAAAGCAGTAAATTTTCTCGAAGACTCATCCAGTGGGATTTGATGAAATCCCGACATTAAATCTAAAGTTGAAAAATACTTTGCTCTACCAAGCTGATCCAATATTGAATCTATTCTTGGCAAAGGAAATTTGTCACTTAATATCTTCTTGTTGAGCTGTCTAAAGTCTATGACAAGACGCCATTTTTTCTTATCATCTGTTGATTTCTTCGGAACCAAAAGTATTGGACTATTGTATGACGATACCGAAGGTTCAATAATGTTATCCTTCAGCATTTTATTAACTTGGGCTTGAATTTCATCACTTTGGGAATGAATGGTTTTATAATTTGGTATATAAGTTGGAACTGGATCACTGGTATTGATAGTCTGTTCGTAAAAATTGTTTACAGTTACTGGCTCATCTGGTAGTGAAA
The DNA here is from genome assembly GCF_035046485.1 of Aedes albopictus. Lineage (NCBI taxonomy): Eukaryota > Metazoa > Arthropoda > Insecta > Diptera > Culicidae > Aedes > Aedes albopictus. Next base: position 181,461,060 of record NC_085136.1, on the reverse strand, counting down.
AAATATCCGAATAGTTTGTAATTAATTTCTTTAAATCATCTTTTGCAAAATCAGGAACGTTTGTCAAGTCAACTTGCTCCAAAATTTCTTTATTTCTCATTTGTGTGTTATCAGGTTTCTTGGATTTCCGAAAATTCAATATTTGGTAATTAGTCAGTGGTTCCATCATAAGCTTTACGTCAACATTTGAAACATTAATTGGTTGTAGAGTGATATTCATGAATTTAACATACTGACAATTAGGTGAAATTATTGCATTACCACAGAAAAGACCAGGTTTAACTTCCTGAGAAAATAAAACCATGTCCTCTGTGATGTTTAAATCTTTAATCTTACGTATTACTTCACATCTTCGTGGGATTATGTAATTCTCATTAACTGTATCTTGAATTGGAACAGATACAGGTGTATTATTAATATTAAAATTCAATAACCAAGATTCATAATCAATATTGCATCTGAAGAGAGACAGAAAATCTCTTCCTAAAATGCCATCAGTTAAAATTGGAAAATTTGCATTAACTACATGAAATGAATGGTTAACTCTTACGCCATTTCCAAAATTCAAAATTGTCTCAGTTACAGCCAATGTTTCAATCTCTCCTTCTGTAATTCCCGTAATAATTGTTTTAACATTGTTGTTTATTTTGTGATTTACCAAAATTTTATCAGATTTAAAAATAGAAATATCTGCACCTGAATCTACAAGTAAAGTGCAGACTGAATTTGTCATCTCTACTCCAATCTTAATAAAATTGGAAGCAGAAAGATTTATAGTTAACACTGATCTAAAAAATTACGTTGACTCTGCTGCTGGTTTTGTTGCTGTTGCTGAGGAGCTCTGTTTGAAATATCGCGATTCTGAGATTGTGGTGGACCAGGGAGCTGATCCACATTTGCCATGTATATTCGATTTGTGTTATCGAACCGTGGGCGATTATCATTAAATCGTCCGCGATTATTATAACCTCCGCGTTGGTATCTTCCACGTGATGAATAATGGTAATAGTTTGGATAAGGCCTTGGAGTAAAACGATTAAAACCACCTCTAGGGGGGTTTCTATAATGTTGGTTTCTGTTGAAGCCATTGCCGCGAAAATTAGATCTATTATCCTGACGCCCGGTATGTTGTTTACTTTTGATAGTAAAAACTTGTGATGTGGAAACATCATTGGCACATTCTTGAGCTTTTTGCAAAGCATCTTTAATGCTAGAATAATTTCCAGCTTTTAGAATCAATTTTGTTTCGCTGGCGGTAACACCTTTGATGAGGGCATTAACACCTGCTTTTGTAGTCATTGTTTTCGCAACATCTTCCGGCACTTTTTGCGAAACATAAACATTTTCTAGTTTGCTGCAGAGATTCTCAATCTCCTCACAAAAACTTGTAATTGGTCCCCGTTGTCTCAATGTATTTAACTGCGCCACAATCGAATCAGGGGTCGTAGTATCCTGACATTTTGATCTAACATGATCAATTAAGGCATCAATCGTTACTATGGTATCAGGTAAACCACTGCGAGCTTTTCCTGATAATCTTGTTTTAATAAATTTGACGGCCATTGCCATATGTGTCGGTTGTATTAGTTCTTGCAATAGCTTCACTGAATCGATGAATGTATCGAATCCAGCTACTGAACCATCATACGGGTGTATGATCGATGATGCTTGTTTGATGTCAAAAATAGCTACTGGTTGGACACGATTATCGTTTTCTTCTGCCATTTCGCACGATATAACCTTTGCCACACGACACTGTTTGAATTTAGTTTTTGGAGTTACACGTTTCTTAATTTGTAATTTATCTAATTTAATTTTTATGATACCTTTAATTTCTTGATTATATTTCCTCAATTTTGAAATTAATGAGTTCAATTGCTCGTCTGACAAATCGTCAATATTATCAATTAATTTTGATTCACAACTGCTGTACAGCTCGTAACACTGCCTTAATTTATCTCTTAACGTTTTTTCCGAAATAGTTGTGTTAATGCATTTTTTTATATAGGTGTGTAACAATTTCAACTTTTCATAATCATTCATTCGTGATGCATTTTAATTAAACAAATTTACTCATAAAAAAAAATATATATAAATGAATAAACAATTTTGTGATAATTTGTGATGATTTCGTTTTGTACATTACCAATGTTGATTTCCTCGCGCTCCCGCTCTGTGATGTGTCGTGATGTAAAGTTGTTATTGCACGTTATCGCATCTCGTCAAATCGCCGATCCGGATCCATTGAATCCCGCCTACCGGCTCCTGCCGGTAGTGGTCTCGCCTGCAGTTGATACTCTTAAATTTTACACATTCTAGTGTGATTGCACTTTTTTCTGGTTTCCATTCCGCTGCACCCTCTGAACTATGGGTTTACGTTACGAGTCACCTTTTATTCACTTCACATCCACCTCGTGTCGGTCTGATTTCGACATTATAATTGTTTTATATGAATGTTTGTCTTCCACTTTTATTACTTTTCGCTTTTCATTGCCACAAAAGGTCACAAATTGGGTTCTTAATGAGTTTTCAAAATAGGGCTAGTATGGACTTAGCTATATCTGCAACTATTCTTCACTTTTTTTTTTTTGCTTCGATAGATTCACTTATACAATATCTAGCGCAGCCACCAACTTTGCTGCTTTTATAGCAACTTTTCGTTCTCTCCTCTTATAGAGGGTGTATAATGTGACTGTTAATTGAATCAACACAGCGGCTAGAATCAGCCACAACATTAGAGTATGTTCTTCATGGTCTTCACTGTGCGTTTGTTGGTTTTGCACTATAGTTGTTAATTTCACTTCACCATTTTCGTTGTACTGTTTTGACTGGGTTTTACCCATCTTATTGGTTTTGCACAATGTAAAAAAAAAATCTCTAAGTCTATGACTTAGAACCTTCACTGATCGCCATTTAGTAGTTACTAGTCTTGTTGAGAGTTGAAACAATAATGAGTCTTTATTCAAAATCAAAGCTTAAGCTAACCTGCTTAATCTAGTACATAATTTCTGGAGAAGGCTGAAACGCATACATATCAATAGCCTATCGATCCATGCAACAGAACGATAGCCAATCCAAGGAAAGGAAAAGATAATTACGAAAAGGGGCGTTTACCATTCAATTAAGTAAACGTTCACACGTGGTTGCTTGAACTGTGCGCTGTTCGGTTAGGTCAGCGCTTCGAGTGGAAAGAAGGAATTGTGTGCATTTATGGGTATGAAATGTGATACGCGTACTCAGCATGAGTACGGTATGGGAAACAAGAGTGTTGCACAACTTGTGTGGTAAATCGAAGTTATTTAGGTGTGAATGACATGTCCCAGCATTGTTCGTGGGAACATGAGAGGAATGCACTTGAAGAAATGCAGGCGCATCAGTCCTGCATGTGAAAAACACCACTTTAAAAGATGTGGGAAAGACTGCTTGAAAACGGACAGTTGTAAACTGTCAAGATCAAATATTTATGATCTTTCAAAAACATGCTAAAGAATAATTCTTTACAGATACGATAATGCTACAAGCAACATTGGGGATTTTTAGGAGATATTGGGGATTTTTAGGGAACATTGGGGATTTTTAGGAGATATTGGAGATTTTTAAGAAACATTGGGGATTTTCAGGAGATATTGGAGATTTTTCATGACGTTGGGGATTTTTAGGAGATATTGGAAACTTTTCAAGGAGCGTTGGGAATTGTAGGAGATATTGAGGAGGTTAATCGGAACTTAGGAATCATGGGGGTTCTTGGGAAATGATACCTTTTGGATTCGTTAGATTTAGTTGGACATTTTAGGAGAAGTTGGGGATTCTTCAAGAACATTGGAAACTTTGAGGAGATATTGGGGATTTTTTAAGGAATGTTGGGACGTTTTAGAAGATATAGGGGATTTTTTAAGGAATTTTAGGGCTTTTGAGAAGATATTGGAGATTTTTTAAGTAACGATTGGGATTTGAGGATATATTGGGGAGGATAAGGGGATCAGGGTTGTTAACGTTAATCAACGATTAACGCCGTTAACGTTAATTTTCATCCGAATCAACGTCAACGGCGTTGCGTTGATTTTCTAGCCAGTTAACGTTAACGTCAACGGAATGCGTTAAATTAACGTCAACGAATGCCGTTAATTTTGGCGTTAATTGATGTAATATGCTTTGTGATCTGTGTGACTCTTGTGTTTTTTTTTTTCAATTTTTGGGTAGATTATTATTTGTGTTTGACAAGTTTTTTTTTATTACTCACTAGCAAGACAATTTTTTTTTTAAGGAGCTTGTGCGCCGGCATTTGACAGTGTTATAATTGAATCTACATATAACGTCCACGTCAAGAACCTGCAAAATGCTTTGCCGACTTACTCAGGAAGCGTGAGTTTATGCTTCGGAGGGAAGTAATGGTGTTGGTGCATTATGCACCTTCAGCTGTGAAACTGAGCGCGCTTGTTATGCAATACACCCAACGCGCTCGTCTTTGGGACTTGAAGTGCCCAAAGCGCTCTAATTTCTTCCATGACTATCCCCCGGTGTTTTTAGGCTACCCACATGTTGTTTGTGAACAATTATGAAACATGACTCATCTGAAGGACAAACGTCTTGAAATCCCGCTTCAACAGTGCATCAGAACTTCAAACGCACAAATCTCGAGAAACAAGCTTCAAACAACAGTGCATTTTATTATTCTGATCTTGCTCACTTGTAATAAGCTTCAAATAAGAAGATCGGGTGCGCCCGTTTGGTTTACGAAGAGACTTGTGCGCTCGAAATCGTGAGTAGGTGTCGAAGTCGGCCATTATGGCGGCCATTTTGGGATTCTAACAAGTCTGTCCTTATGTAGCTATTGAGTTGATCACAGTAGCCATCCATGCAAATGTCAAAAAATTTCCCATTGGTTTCTAGTATTCATTTGATCTTGGTCATACTTCAGCAAACTCGATTTCAGAGTTATCTCAGCAAGAACTCAAGCAACGTTACCTGAATAAACCACTTCTGCATTCAGGTTTAGAGGACAGCAAAATCTAAATCATGCATACCTAGATAGTTTGGTTTACCGAAGGCTGACGTTCAAATCTAAACGCGAAAAATAAAGGAAGCTGATGTAAGTAGCTAGGTTAAAGTTACCTTTCTTGTAAATCATGTGAAAGGAATTATATGTATTTTGAGTAATATTTTTTTTCCTGATTCATTCGTTCTAGTTGTTTTGTCGGCCATCTTTTCAATTATGCTTTTAAAACGGCCAAGGTTGCTTCAAATGCTTCGCCCATGAAAAAGCGCCCATATTAGTGGACTAATAACCCTTCGCGCACTAGGCAAAGCTCCAATATGTCGCCTAAAGAGTTGCCACTTATAATATTGGGTTAGCTAATGGGGCAAAAGAGCAAATGCTTGGTCTAAACGAATGCATAATTTGATGTTTCCCGCAAGACAACTGGTCAAGGACTTACAGTTAATGGATATTTTGGTTCCAAATTCCACCACTAGGCGGTGCTAGTGAGCTAAAAACTTTTGATTTTCATATAAATCAGGAAAATTTGCAAAAAATTGCAACTAGCGCCGCCTAGCTGCAGAAACTCGAACCAAACGAAAATTATTCTGAAAGCCCTTGATCTACCAAACAATTTTGCCGAAGACACCATCTTTCTAAAGAATCAGAATGCTGAGATATGTGAAATGTAAAATTTGTACGCTCTCTAGCGCCGCCTTGCGGTGAAATCACGAATCATACGGCCTGAAATTCTGAAAGCCCTTGACCAGCTGAACAACTTTGCCGAAGAAACAAACTCTCTAAGTTATCAGGATCCTGAGATATATGGGATGGAAATGTTTGTCAGTGTTGCATCTGTTTGTCTAAGAAATCACATAAATCACAGACAAATAGATATGACACTAACAAAATTTCAATCTCATATATCTCCTAATCCTGATTACTTAGAGAGTTGGTGTCTTCGGCAAAGTTGTTTGGCTGGTCAAGGACTAACCGATAATAAGACTTAAGATTCAAAATTCCACCGCTAGGCGGCGCTAGAGAGCAAACAAATTTTAAATTTCGCATACCTCAGCATCCTGTTTTTGTAGAAAGGTGGTGTCTTCAGCAATATTGTTTGGTAGATCAAGGGCTTTCAGAATAATCACCGTTTGGTTCAAGTTTCTGTAGCAAGGCGGCGCTAGTTGCATTTTTTTGCAAATTTTCCTGATATATATGGAAAACAAAATTTGTTAGCTCACTAGCGCCGCCTAGTGGTGGAATTTTGAAACTTAAGTCATATTATCGGTTAGTCCTTGACCAGCCAAACAACTTTGCCGAAGACACCAACTCTCTAAGTAATCAGGATCATGAGGTATATGAGATTGAAATTTCGTTAGTGTCACATCTATTTGTCTGTGATTTATGTGATATCTTAGACAAGCAGATGAAACACTGACAAAATTAAATATGTACTACAATTAACGTAAAATTAACGGAGTCGTTAACGTTAAATCAACGCTCCGCGTTAACGTTAACGTTGATCAACGCTTCCAAAAAATCAACGGAAGAATCGTTGATCGTTACAATTAACGTTAACGAATTAACGAAACGGCGTTAATCGTTGATTAACGTTAACAACCCTGAAGGGGATCTTAGGAATTATGGGGGTCTGCATGGGAAATGATACATTTGGGTAACAAAATGATCAACAAGTTGATCATTTTAGCAGAAGTAGGGGATTTTTTAAAAAACATTGGTAATTTTTAGGAGAAATTGGAGAGGGTAAAGGAAACATAGGAATCATGGAGGTCTTCTTGGGAAAAAATGCCTTTGGGAAATCTATCGAATAAGTTAGACGTTTTTGGAGAAGTTGGGGATTCTTAAAGAACATTGAGAATTTTTAGGAGATATTGGGAATTTTCTAAGGAACGTTCGGGATTTTTAGGAAATATTGGGGAGGGTATAGGGAACTTAGGAATAATAGGCGTCCTTGGGAAATGATACCCTTGGGGAATCTAAACAACAAGTTGGACATTTTAGAAGAAGTTAGGGATTTTTAAAGGAACGTTTGAGATCATTTCCCAAGGACCCCCATGGTTCCTAAGTTCCCTTTATCCTCCCCAATATCTCCTGAAAACCCCCAAAGTTCCTTAAAAATCCCCAATGTCTTCTAAAAATCCCCAATGCTCCTTTAAAATCCCAATATCTCCTAAAAATCCCCAATATTGCTTAAGAATCCCCAACTTCTTTAAAATGTCCAACTTGTCGATTAGCTTTCCCAATGGTATTTTTTCCCAAGAACCCCTATGATCCCTAAGTTCCCTTTACCCTCCCCAATATCTCCTCGAAATCCCCAATGTCCCTTAAGAATCCCCAACTGCTCCTAAATTGTTTAACTTGTCGATTAGATTCCCCAAAGGTATCATTCCCCAAGGACCCCTTTGATTCCTAAGTTCCCTTCACCCTCCCCAATGTTGATTAAATTCCCCAAAGGTATCATTTCCCAAGGACCCCCATGATTCCTAAGTTCCCTTTACCCGCCCCGATATCGCCTAAAAATCCCCAATGTCCCTTAAGAATCCCCAACTTCTCCTAATATGTCCAACTGGTTGATTAGATTCCCCAAAGGTATCATTTCCCGAGGACCGCCCTGATTCTCAAGTTCCCTATACTATCCCCAATATCTCCTAAAAATCCCCAATGTTCCTTAAGGTGAAGATATGACGAAGCCATAGCTCAAATTTTCAAGAGCACAAATCTGAAGAACTGAACGTCAGATTGCGCTGAAAAGCTGATCGATTGGTCACCACCAGCGGGTAACTAATCGATCAACTTTTCAGCGCAATCTGACGTTCGGTTCTTCAGATTTGTGCTCTTGAAAATTTTAGCTGTGGCTCCGTCATACCTTCACCTTAAAAATCCCCAATATCTCCTAAAATAGCCAACTTATTGATTAGATTCCCCAAATGTATCATTTCACAAGGACCCCCATGATTCTTAAGTTCCCTTTACCCGCCCCAATATCGCCTAAAAATCCCCAATGTCCCTTAAGAATCCCCAACTTCTCCTAATATGTCCAACTTGTTGATCAGATTCCCCAATGTTCCTTAAAAATCCCCAATATCTCCTTAAATGGTCAACTTGTTGATTAGATTCCCCAAAGGTATCATTTCTCAAAGACCCCCATGATTCCTAAGTTCCCTTTACCCGCCCAATATCGCCTAAAAATCTCCAATGTCCCTTAAGAATCCCCAACTTCTCCTAATATGTCCAACTTGTTGCTTAGATTCCCCAAAGGTATCATTTCCCGTGGAGCCCCATGATTCCTAAGTTCCCTTTACCCGCCCCAATATCGCCTAAAAATCCCCAATGTTCCCTAAAAATCCCCAATATCTCCTAAAATGGCCAACTTGTTGATTAGATTCCCCAAAGGTATCATTTCCCGTGGACCCCCATGATTCCTAAGTTCCCTTTACCCTACCCAATATCTCGTAAAAATCCCCAATATCTCCAAAAATGGCCAACTTGTTGATTAGATTCCCCAAAGGTATCATTTCTCAAGGACCCCATGATTCCTAAGTTCCCATTACCCGCCCCAATATCTCCTTAAAATCCCCAATATTCCCTAAAAATCCCCAATATCTTCTAAAATGGCCAACTTGTTGATTAGATTCCCCAAAGGTATCATTTCCCAAGGACCCCATGATTCCTAAGTCCCCTTTACCCGCCCCAATATCGCCTAAAAATCCCCAATTCTCCTCAAAAATCCCCAATATCTCCTAAAATGGCCAACTTGTTGTTTAGATTCCCAAAGGTATCATTTCCCGTGGACCCCCATGATTCCTAAGTTCCCTTTACCCGCCCCAATATCTCCTAAAAATCCCCAATATTCCCTAAAAATCCCCAATATCTTCTAAAATGTCCAACTTGTTGATTAGATTCCCCAAAGGTATCATTTCCCAAGGACCCCATGATTCCTAAGTCCCCTTTACCCGCCCCAATATCGCCTAAAAATCCCCAATTCTCCTTAAAAATCCCCAATATCTCCTAAAATGACCAACTTGTTGATTAGATTCCCCAAAGGTATCATTTCTCAAGGACCCCATGATTCCTAAGTTCCCATTACCCGCCCCAATATCTCCTTAAAATCCCCAATATTCCCTAAAAATCCCCAATATCTTCTAAAATGTCCAACTTGTTGATTAGATTCCCCAAAGGTATCATTTCCCAAGGACCCCATGATTCCTAAGTCCCCTTTACCCGCCCCAATATCGCCTAAAATCCCCAATTCTCCTTAAAAATCCCCAATATCTCCTAAAATGGCCAACTTGTTGATTAGATTCCCCAAAGGTATCATTTCCCAAGGACCCCCATGATTCCTAAGTTCCTATTACCCGCCCCAATATCGCCTAAAGATCCCCAATGTCCCTTAAGAATCCCCAACTTCTCCTAATATGTCCAACTTGTTGATTAGATTCCCCAAAGGTATCATTTCCCGAGGACCGCCATGATTCCTATGTTCCCTTTACCGTACCCGATATCTCGTAAAAATCCCCAATGTTCCTTAAAAATCCCCAATATCTCCTAAAATGGCCAACTTGTTGATTAGATCCCCAAAGGTATCATTTCCCGAGGACCGCCATGATTCCTATGTTCCCTTTACCGTACCCAATATCTCGTAAAAATCCCCAATGTTCCTTAAAAATCCCCAATATCTCCTAAAATGGCCAACTTGTTGATTAGATTCCCCAAAGGTATCATTTCTCGAAGACCCCATGATTCCTAAGTTTTCTTTACCCTACCGAATATCTCCTAAAAATCCCCAATGTTCCTTAAAAATCCCCAATATCTCCTAAAATGGCCAACTTGTTGATTAGATTCCCCAAAGGTATCATTTCTCGAAGACCCCATGATTCCTAAGTTTCCTTTACCCTACCCAATATCTCCTAAAAATCCCCAATGTTCCTTAAAAATCCCCAATATCTCCTAAAATGGCCAACTTGTTGATTAGATTCCCCAAAGGTACCATTTCCCGAGGACCGCCATGATTCCTAAGTTCCCTTTACCCTACCCAATATCTCCTAAAAATCCCCAATGTTCCTTAAAAATCCCCAACTTCTCCTAAAATGGCCAACTTGTCGATTAGATTCCTCAAAGGTATCATTTCCCGAGGACCGCCATGATTCCTAAGTTCCCATTACCCGCCCCAATATCTCTCAAAAATCCCCAATGTTCCCTAAATATCCCCAATATCTCCTAAAATGTCCAACTTGTTGTTTAGATTCCACAAAGGTATCATTTCCCAAGGACCCCATGATTCCTAAGTCCCCTTTATCCGCCCCAATATCGCCTAAAAATCCCCAATTCTCCTTAAAAATCCCCAATATCTCCTAAAATGGCCAACTTGTTGTTTAGATTCCCCAAAGGTATCATTTCCCGTGGACCCCCATGATTCCTAAGTTCCCTTTACCCTACCCAATATCTCGTAAAAATCCCCAATATCTCCTAAAATGGCCAACTTGTTGATTAGATCCCCAAAGGTATCATTTCCCGTGGACCCCCATGATTCCTAAGTTCCCTTTACCCGCCCCAATATCGCCTAAAAATCTCCAATGTCCCTTAAGAATCCCCAACTTCTCCTAAAATGGCCAACTTGTTGTTAAGATTCCCCAAAGGTATCATTTCCCGAGGACCGCCATGATTCCTATGTTCCCTTTACCGTACCCAATATCTCGTAAAAATCCCCAATGTTCCTTAAAAATCCCCAATATCTCCTAAAATGGCCAACTTGTTGATTAGATTCCCCAAAGGTATCATTTCTAAAGGACCCCATGATTCCTAAGTTTTCTTTACCCTACCCAATATCTCCTAAAAATCCCCAATGTTCCTTAAAAATCCCCAACTTCTCCTAAAATGGCCAACTTGTCGATTAGATTCCTCAAAGGTATCATTTCCCGAGGACCGCCATGATTCCTATGTTCCCTTTACCGTACCCAATATCTCGTAAAAATCCCCAATGTTCCTTAAAAATCCCCAACTTCTCCTAAAATGGCCAACTTGTCGATTAGATTCCTCAAAGGTATCATTTCCCGAGGACCGTCATGATTCCTATGTTCCCTTTACCGTACCCAATATCTCGTAAAAATCCCCAATGTTCCTTAAAAATCCCCAATATCTCCTAAAATGGCCAACTTGTTGATTAGATTCCCCAAAGGTATCATTTCTCAAGGACCCCATGATTCCTAAGTTTTCTTTACCCTACCCAATATCTCCTAAAAATCCCCAATGTTCCTTAAAAATCCCCAATATCTCCTAAAATTGCCAACTTGTTGATTAGATCCCCAAAGGTATCATTTCCCAAGGACCCCCATGATTCCTAAGTTCCCTTTACCCTACCCAATATCTCCTAAAAATCCCCAATGTTCCTTAAGAATCCCCAATATCTCCTAAAATGGCCAACTTGTTGATTAGATTCCCCAAAGGTATCATTTCTCAAGGACCCCTTGATTCCTATGTTCCCTTTACCGTACCCAATATCTCGTAAAAATCCCCAATGTTCCTTAAAAATCCCCAATATCTCCTAAAATGGCCAACTTGTTGATTAGATTCCCCAAAGGTACCATTTCCCGAGGACCCCCATGATTCCTAAGTTCCCTTTACCCGCCCCAATATCGCCTAAAAATCTCCAATGTCCCTTAAGAATCCCCAACTTCTCCTAATATGTCCAACTTGTTGATTAGATTCCCCAAAGGTATCATTTCCCGAGGACCGCCATGATTCTCCTAAGTTCCCTTTACCGTACCCAATATCTCGTAAAAATCCCCAATGTTCCTTAAAAATCCCCAATATCTCCTAAAATGTCCAACTTGTTGATTAGATTCCCCAATGGTATCATTTCCCAAGGACCCCCATGATTCCTATGTTCCCTTTACCCTCCCCAATATCTCCCAAAAATCCCCAATGTTCCTTAAAAATCCCCAATATCTCCTAAAATGGCCAACTTGTTGATAAGATCCCCAAAGGTATCATTTCCCAAGGACCCCCATGATTCCTATGTTCCCTTTACCCTCCCCAATATCTCCCAAAAATCCCCAATGTTCCTTAAAAATCCCCAATATCTCCTAAAATGGCCAACTTGTTGATAAGATCCCCAAAGGTATCATTTCCCAAGGACCCCCATGATTCCTATGTTCCCTTTACCCTCCCCAGTATCTCCCAAAAATCCCCAATGTTCCTTAAAAATCCCCAATATCTCCTAAAATGGCCAACTTGTTGATTAGATTCCCCAAAGGTATCATTTCCCGTGGACCCCCATGATTCCTAAGTTCCCTTTACCCGCCCCAATATCGCCTAAAAATCTCCAATATCCCTTAAGAATCCTCAACTTCTCCTAATATGTCCAACTTGTTGATTAGATTCCCCAATGTTCCTTAAAAATCCCCAATATCTCCTAAAATGGCCAACTTGTTGTTTAGATTCCCCAAAGGTATCATTTCCCGAGGACCCCCATGATTCCTAAGTCTCCTTTACCCGCCCCAATATCGCCTAAAAATCCCCAATTCTCCTTAAAAATCCCCAATATCTCCTAAAATGGCCAACTTGTTGTTTAGATTCCCCAAAGGTATCATTTCCCGTGGACCCCCATGATTCCTAAGTTCCCTTTACCCGCCCCAATATCGCCTAAAAATCTCCAATGTCCCTTAAGAATCCCCAACTTCTCCTAATATGTCCAACTTGTTGATTAGATTCCCCAATGTTCCTTAAAAATCCCCAATATCTCCTAAAATGGCCAACTTGTAGTTTAGATTCCCCAAAGGTATCATTTCCCAAGGACCCCATGATTCCTAAGTCCCCTTTAACCGCCCCAATATCGCCTAAAAATCCCCAATTCTCCTTAAAAATCCCCAATATCTCCTAAAATGGCCAACTTGTTGTTTAGATTCCCCAAAGGTATCATTTCCCGTGAACCCCCATGATTCCTAAGTTCCCTTTACCCGCCCCAATATCTCCTAAAAATCCCCAATGTTCCCTAAAAATCCCCAATATCTCCTTAAATGGCCAACTTGTTGATTAGATTCCCCAAAGGTATCATTTCTCAAGGACCCCATGATTCCTAAGTTCCCTTTACCCTCCCCAATATCTCCCTTAAAATCCTCATGTTAAAATGTCCAACTTGTTGTTTAGATTCCCCAAAGGTATCATTTCCCAAGGACCCCCATGATTCCTAAGTCCCCTTTACCCGCCCCAATATCGCCTAAAAATCCTCAATTCTCCTTAAAAATCCCCAATATCTCCTAAAATGGCCAACTTGTTGTTTAGATTCCCCAAAGGTATCATTTCCCGTGGACTCCCATGATTCCTAAGTTCCCTTTACCTTACCCAATATCTCCTAAAAATCCCCAATGTTCCTTAAAAATCCCCAATATCTCCTAAAATGGCCAACTTGTTGATAAGATCCCCAAAGGTATCATTTCCCAAGGACCCCATGATTCCTGAGTCCCCTTTACCCTCCCCAATATCGCCTAAAATTCCCCAACGTCTTTCAAAATGTCCAACTTGTTGAGTAGATTCCCCAAAGGTATCATTTCCCGAGGACCGCCATTATTCCTAAGATCCCTTTACCCTACCCAATATCTCGTAAAAATCCCCAATGTTCCTTAAAAATCCCCAATATCTCCTAAAACGGCCAACTCGTTGATTAGATTCCCCAAAGGTATCATTTCCCAAGGACCCCCATGATTCCTAAGTTCCCTTTACCCGCCCCAATATCGCCTAAAAATCCCCAATGTCCCTTAGGAATCCTCAACTTCTTCTAATATGTCCAACTTGTTGATTAGATTCCCCAAAGGTATCATTTCCCGAGGACCGCCATGATTCCTATGTTCCCTTTACCGTACCTGTCGTAAACTGACCCTACCGAAACAAGAAAATCGCGAAATCCGATAAAAAAGTAAGTCCCCGATAGAGACGTGTATCCGTCCCAAAATTCGTCAATAAACTGACTCGCAGATTTCTAGCGAAGACCTATCTTGGCAAATTCCTTTTGCACTCCCCGTCACACCAACACAATCGTAATGTTTCATTCGCACATCGTTGCAAGGCCCTTGCATGTGTATGTAAATCATCAATCATTATCGAACAGGCGGCGTGGTGGCCGACGAAGCGGAGGCCGAAGAAGCGGCGGCCAACGACGCGCGAGCAGTTCATGATAGGCTTCGGCGATGCGCATCCCGATTAAACAAATGCTCCAAAATCAAAACTTGTTTTATCTCATATTTTATGAATTTTTCATTATTCAACATCTATACACTACATTCGCTTTCTTCTCTACTCTTGAAACTACCGCAAATCTTAAGAAAATTTTATAAGAAGTCATCAAAGATTTATAAAAAAAAAGTGCAAATCATAAAACTTCTTTGACTTCTTTAATTCAATTAAATTTTGTTTTGAGCAGAAATAGAGAACTACAGATATATTATATGCTTTTAAGTTTCAAATCTCAACCCAGATACAACGGAAATCCAATGCAATCATAACCTAATCAACCTTTTGTGGAATTCCATTTCAAATAAAATTAAAATCAAGTTCATGTTTAAACAAAATTCAGTTGAAATATAACTTAAGTGTAGTCTAATCCATCAGTTTCGTATTTAATCAAAATCCACTTCATATCTGAATCAGATTTACTCAAATCTAAATCCCATTAAATCATCTGTTCGCGCGTATCACTTACGGTTTTCGGACACTTTAAAAGATTCGCGATAACTTAGAAAAAACGACACTTTATTACGCGAACAGAACAGATAATTTATTGCCGAAATAAACGAAAAGACCTCTTGTCTTCGCGGCGGTATATTTCAATCTAATTTAATTATGTACAAATAACAGCTGACCGGCGATCGAGAGGCGATCGTACGCAGAGCCTATTGAACTGCTACCTGCTAGGCCCGATCGTTGCCTAGACCGAAACGGGCCAAGACAAAGCGTGTGGCAGAATGGGATGACTAACAGTTACCACGACTGTGGAACATGTTCAGTCACTCATTCGCAGCCTAGCTCTGCCTTGCTCGACCATAAGCCGGCCGCCTTGAAATACAAACAATTTCAACACCTCTTACTCCTTGTCCTACTCTAACTATTGCTTGTTTTTGAAATTCGCTTAGGTAGTAATTGCATGTAAACAAATTCAATTTCGCTTATGTACTAGACTGCTGCTGCTACTGACGACGACGACGATGAGCTAACGGAATGACCTTGGCCTATATACTTGGCACCGACGGGCTGTCGACTGCCAATTGCTCTTCATAGGGTTGTTGTTGCTCGATGTTGTTGTTCTCGGTGTGCCTCGGTTGGATGGGAAATTGATGATGTAGTATCGTGTAGTAAAATTTGTAAAACCGGAACAACTTACCTGGCAGACAAATTTCTGCACTGCAGACCGTTCGATACGGTGAGTAGGTGTCTGCCAGGACGTGTTGACTACCGATGTGCTCCATTGAAGTGTGGACTGTATTTTCCTGACGTTGATTAATGTTTCGGGCCTCGGTGCATTGCAGCGACTTCGACCTTGGACGACTGGTGGCGTGACGATGATTCTGGCTACTTCAACGATGACTTCCTGGACGACTGATGACGATTCTGATGGACTTCTTGGACAGACTTGGACGACTTGAGCGCCGCTTCAACGGATGACGATGTGCTTGACTTGACGGACTTCGATTGTGACTTCTGACTCTTCTTGGGCTTTGGACGAATGTTGAGGCAATCTGTGCCTCGGGTGACGATGGTGGTCTCTAAATAAGATGAGAGGGTGC
Organism: Aedes albopictus; assembly: GCF_035046485.1. NCBI lineage: Eukaryota > Metazoa > Arthropoda > Insecta > Diptera > Culicidae > Aedes > Aedes albopictus. The sequence continues at coordinate 181,445,289 of NC_085136.1, read as the reverse complement.
TTTTTGAAATGTAATGATGAATATAACAATGACTTGCCTGGACGGAGGCCCTCAGGCCTCCGTTGGACGCCCGTGTGGCGCCGACGGTCCCTCTGACGAATGATGGTAGATTCTGAAGGTCCTGTTCTCGATGACGTTGATGCTCTCTGGCTGTCTATGGCAATTTTAACGGATCCTTGATGCCGGACGATCTTCACAGATTGGCCATACCCGTGGGAAATCGTGACGGGAACCCGGGAGGTGGAATTGCGCACTTCTTCCTCCAATTGCAACGGTAGACGTACCTCGGAACATCAAACGTTTTGGGACTTTAGTTTCAGGACAAACGAAATACTACCAGACTTCTAGCTAGACTTTAGCTAGACTGGCGAGACAAACTGGACGGGATGCAATGATGCACATGCAACAACCACCAACGTACACGACACATATTACCTCAATTTTGACGAAAATGGACGGAAGACAACTCAAATTTGACTTGAGTGTCGAAAGTTTGGCTGCACCAAATGGCAGGGAGGCATGTCTGAGGAAAAATGAGGAGGTTACTTTTTCGAAAGTTTAACAATTACATAACTTAACTGGGTTTGCGGAGGTCTTTCAACCTCCGCCGTTGGAGGAGTCCTAGTTCTCCCCGTCACCAGATGGAAAGTTGTCTCGGATTGGCAGCACGCAGATCTTGGAGATCGGTCGCTGGTAACTGCCATCTTTGGTCCGCACGGTAACAACTCTGATGTTCCCGTCAGACCCAGGGTGAACCTCGGTCACCCGTGCCAACTGCCACTTCAAGGGTGGCAAATTCTCCTCTTTCAAAACAACCATAGTGCCAACAGCTATGTTGTCTCTCTGCCTCGTCCATTTCGTCCGATTGTGGAGGTTGGACAAATACTGCTCCGACCATTTCTTCCACAACCTCTGGGTGAACTCCGTAATTCTTTCCCAAGCCGAAAGTCTGTTCTCCGGAACTCCACCAAGCTCGGGTCCCGGAATGGCCGTCAGCGGCCGCTGGATCAAGAAGTGTCCAGGGGTGAGGGCCTCAAAGTCGTCCGGATCGTTGCTGATCGGGGTCAGCGGTCTTGAATTCGGGATTGCCTCTGTCTGCGCCAGCACCGTTTGCATCCTGTCGTATTCCAGGCTGCGGGTGCCAATCGTTCGCTTGAACAGGGTTTTGAACGACTTCACCGCTGATTCCCACAGTCCTCCGAAGTTCGGTGAGCGGGCTGGAATGAACCGGAACTCGATCCTGTCCTCTATCGTCTGTCGTAGCACTGCATCCGTGAACTGCTGACTTGCGAACAGCTGGGCTAGCTCATCCAGCTTTCGTCGAGCGCCGACGAAGTTCGTCCCGTTGTCGCACATTATCAGCGATGGTTTGCCACGACGCGCAGTGAAACGATGCAACGTTGCGAGGAATGCCTGCGTCGACAGATCAGCCGCCAGCTCCAAATGTACAGCTTTGGTAACTAGGCACACGTACACTGCTACGAAGCATTTGATCGGTCGGGCTCGACGCTGCGGGTACACCACGTGGAACGGACCGCAGTAATCGATGCCGACTTTCTGGAACGGGAAACAAGGCCGTACTCGCTCGGGGGGTAGATCGGCCATCAGTTGCTCCTGGATTTTTGGTTTCGCACGAAAGCACTGCACGCATTCATGGACAACCTGCCTTGCGAGATTCCTGGCGCTCGTTGGCCAGAATCGCTCTCGGACTGCCGTGACGATCTGCTGTTGACCAGCGTGGAAGTATTTGCGGTGGTAATAGACAACGACGATTTTCGTGAAGGGATGCCGATGGTCGAGTATGTACGGATGCTTCCTGCCATCCGGAACATCCGCGTTCTTCAGCCGGCCGCCAACGCACAATACGCCTTCAACTAATTGGGGATTAAGGTTCGATATTCTAGAGGAATCCTGCACCTGTCCGTGTCGAGCTATGTCTGCGAATTCCTGTGGAAAGCTTTCCCGCTGCGATAGCTTCACCAGCTCCTTGACTGCGTCGTCGTACTCCTGGGACGTGATGCAGCCTACTTTCCGACAGGACCGATTTGCCGGCGACGAATTCCACTTGAACCGTCGAATGTGAACGGTCAGCCGAACTAGATCCACCAGCGACGAACGAAGTCCGAAGATCTCACTAGGGGAAACAGCGGGGAGGGCCGCGACAATCGCTTTCTCCTCTAATTCTGCCTGGTCGAGACTGCCCTCGTCGATCTGTGCCGAAGTGGGCCAGTACTGGTTGTCCAACATCAACCATTTCGGTCCGTGAAACCATCGAGACTCGTATTGAAGCTGTGCTGGACTCATTCCTCGTGAAATAATGTCCGCCGGGTTATCCTCACCGGCGACGTGCTTCCAAACACTTCCCTTCGTAATGTGCTGGATTTCGGAGACACGATTTGCCACAAACTGCTTCCATCTCGCAGGTGACGATGAAAGCCAGCAGACGACGATCGTCGAGTCTGTCCAGAAGTGGCACTTGGTGACGACGTTGATGTTTCTAGCGACTTTCTCGTATAGGTGGGCAAGGAGAAGTGCCGAGGACAACTCTAGGCGGGGTGTTGACAGCGACTTCTTATTTTTCTTCAAATTCTCGAGCGGAGCCACCCGAGATTTGGAGGTCAGCAGGTGAACTGACACGTTCCCATCTGCTGTCACGGTACGCACGTACACGCATGCGCCGTATGCCTTGTTCGACGCGTCGCAGAATCCGTGCAGCTCAACCGTTTCGGTGCTACGGCTCGTTCCAACCCATCGGGGAACTGCAATCCCGTCTAGGCCTGCTAGATTTCGCCTGTACTCACGCCACTGCTCTTGAAGCTGCGAGCTAAGCGGTTCATCCCACTCGCAATCGTGCTTCCAGAGATCTTGAAGGAAGATCTTCGCCTGGATGATTACCGGACCTACCAGTCCTAACGGGTCAAACAGTCGAGACGCATCAGACAAGACGCAACGCTTCGTAATCTCCGCGGCCTCATTCCAAGCTGGCGAACTGAATCGAAAGCAGTCCGTGCTAGGCTCCCATGTCAAGCCTAACGTTTTCACGGCGGCGGTAGACGAATCTTGCTCCAGAATCGAGCGCTCATCTCTCAAACCCTCCGGCACCGCTGACAGCAACTCTTTGCTGTTAGAATTCCACTTTCGCAAGGAGAATCCGGCAGACTGCAGGAGTTCTACCATCTGACCAACTAGTGTCTTCCCTTCTTCGATGTCGTCTACGCCGGACAGCATATCATCGACGTAGAAGTCCTTTCTAAGGACCTTTGCCGCTGCAGGATGCGACCTTTCCCCTTCATCTGCCAGGCGCTGCAGACACTTCGTTGCGAGGTATGGAGCGGACGCTGTACCGTAGGTGACTGTCGTGAGAGCGAAAGTACGGATCGGCTCTGAAGCGCTGTCTCTCCAAACGATCCTTTGCAGCTGCTGATCGACTGCATTCATCAGCACCATGCGGTACATTTCAGCTACGTCTCCTACGAGGGCGAATCGGTGCGTACGGAACCGGAGTGTGATGTCCACGATCATGTCCTGCACAACGGGTCCCACCATTAGAGCATCGTTCAGCGAAATCCCACTGGAAGTCTTGCAGGAGGCATCGAAAACGACACGCAGCTTCGTAGTCGTGCTGTCTGGCTTCAGAACAGCGTGATGAGGCAAGTAATACGACAACGCGCTCGCATCATCCTCGGAAACCTCCTTCATGTGGCCCATGTCCAGATATTCGCGCATGAACTCCGCGTACTGCTTCTTCAGTTCTGGATTCATCGCGAGCCGCCGTTCTACTCCCAAAAAGCGCTTGATTGCTGTAGATCTGGAGTCGCCTAGCTGCTGGATCATCCGCTCCTTCTTCGGCAGAGTGACTACGTATCTCCCTTCTTCGTCCCGAAATGTCGTTTTGTCGAAAAACTCCTCGCAGGCCGATTCTTCGACTGACAGCGTGCTGGTTGACTGGCAAGTCTCTACTTCCCAGAACCGGGAAAGTTGATCCTGGATCTCCGCCGTCGAACAAACGTGGGTTAGGGAGTACGTTGCAGCAGTCGGACCCTCGGGAACAGGACCGGAAACAATCCATCCGAACACGGTGTCTTGTAGAGTCGGGCCGTCGTCTGTTGCCCTCCGCCGTTCGTTTTTGAGCAGCTCCATGTAGTATTCTGCTCCGATGATGATGTCTATCGGTCCCATCTCAAAGAACTTGGGATCCGCTAGCAGCGAGGGATTCGGAAGATTCCACGTTGCGATGCAGAAGCTTGCTGTCGGCAGTGACACAGTCAACTTCGGCAAGACGTGAAATGACATTTCTTCGACGAACGACGATATGTTCGGCGACCTTGGACCTACTACAGCGGTAATCAGCTTTGTCGACACTGCTTGCGACGATCCAATGCCTTGAATCGACAGGTAGACTGGCGTTTCGTCTAGCTTTAGCTTGCTAGCGAAACCTCTTGTCATGAGACAATGCTGCGAACACGAGTCGAGTAGAGCTCGTGCTACCACGGGGTTGCCGTAGCGGTCTTGAATGCTGACTAGTGCGGTCGAGAGAATGATGGTTTGTGTCGGTGTAATTGGGAGAGCTACATGTGTTTGGCTTGTGGTGGCGTGTTCTGTGGCTGGTTGAGTGTGTGAGTCTGGTGTGTTTGCAGTGTTAGCAGTCCGTGTCTGTTGGTTCGGTGTTGGCGGCTTGGATTGTGGCTGTCTAGGTTGTGGATTGACTGTCGACGGTCTTGACTGCGTGGGTGGAACGGAGGATCTGGGTGCGTCAGAGTGCAGCAGTGTGTGATGCTTCTGATGGCACTGATGACACGTTCCCTTCTCGCAGGTTCTGGCCCAATGTCCAGGATACAAACAATTCCGGCAGAGCTTGTTCCTGTTTGCAGCCTCAATCCTCTCCGGCACGCTCATCCGCTGGAATCTTGCGCACTGGAATACAGAGTGTCGTGGCTCGCAGCAGAAATGACACTTCAGAGCGGACTTGAAAGATGTGTTGCACACCGCTGGACGAGATTGTCGTTGCTGAATGGGAACCGTAGGCCTTGATGGAGCGATCGACTGTAGAACGGAGCAGTGACTCTTCAGAAAGTCCATCACAGCGGGATACTGTGCAACTTTCTTGCTGTTATGGTGGGTTTCCCAGTGGCGTAGGGTAGCCATGTCCAATCTGGAACTAACCATATAGGCAAGAATCGTGCTCCAATCCGAAGGTTTTTCGCCGATCTTCTCCAGCATCTGCAGGTTCTTCTCGAACGCGCTGATCAACCGGTTGAGCTCCTCATAGCTTTCCTTCTTGAGTGCCTCCACGGCGAAAAGTGCATCGAGGTGCGCCTTGACGATCAACTTCTTGTTTTCGTATCGGCTCTCCAACGCCTTCCAGGCCACCGCGTAGTTGGCTGCAGACAAATCAATGCAGTTTATTTCCTGCAGCGCATCACCGGACAACGAAGACCTCAAATAGGTGAACTTGTCCACTTCCGTGAGGAGAGTACTATCATGTATGAGACTCCGGAAGCTGTCACGATACGGCACCCATTCGTGGATCTTTCCGGTGAACGACGGCAGCCTTATCTCGGGAAGTTTCACCTTCGCAAACTGGGTTCCTGATTGCGCATCCGGTGCTTGAAGCGTGGAGTTCTTCAGCGCGCTGGATCCAATCGATAGGAAGGTCTGCAGTTCTGACTTCAGCGCGTAGTACACGTTTTCGAAATCCTGCCGCACCTTGTCATTCTGCTCAACGAGCGCTTCTTCGTCGCCATCGCCATCCTCAATCGCATCCTCCAAAAGCAGCTCGATTTGCATTCGGATCTCGAGGAACTGATTGAAAAGTTTGTCCAACGCTTCCAGTCTAACGCTCACTTGTCCCGCATCTCGCTTCGTTTGGAAACCACTGATAAACTGCTGGATTCCTTCCAGCGATTTCCGCAGCTGGTGCTCCTGCTTGTTAAGCGTTCGGAGGTCAGGCATAATTGGACACTAATTATACTCGCACTAACGATCGAGATGGGCAGCTCAATCAAACAAAGTATCACGTCACTCCACTGCACAGTCAAAAATGCACACCACTGCACTGCACTTGCACAATTTCGAAGCACTACGATCAACTCGACGAACCACCCAACGCGACCCGGTTGACAGACTTACAACCCAAAATAACGACAGCAGCAGGGGAACCAACCTTGGAGGAATCAACAGGCCAACAAATTCCAGCGAAACCGAGACCAAACAAGACCTTTTTGGGCGGACACCAGGGCTACTGCACTTAAATAAAGATGGACTCACATCACATGCAATCAATCATTTATTAGCAACAGCCACAGAGCTTAGAATGGCGTTTCATGCAATTTACGCCACACCACAAATTCATGCACTCTACTCCCTGTTTCTGCGTTCTGCCTGCAAACGTCCTCGGTGCAATTCGTCGTCGTTGTCCCAGTTCCTTGCCGGGGAATGTCCACAATCCGATCCGGTGTTCCGATTCCGCCTCTGGGGTTCTCGCCGTCGCAGGAGATGGCCACTATCTGCTCCGGTGGTCTCCAATTATTTTCACTGTTTACGCACTACCGACGGCGCATAATCTTCTTCACTATGGCGCGAATCGGGTTTTCAATGGTGACACTGTTCACAATAGTCACCGCCAATTCACAATAGTGCAATCGTCCATCACGATCCGTGGCACAAATTGTCCTAGTCACTCGCGGCGCTGTCCGAAAACCTTCGCCGAGATCGGAATCCGGCTCGAAGGACCAAATGTTCGCGCGTATCACTTACGGTTTTCGGACACTTTAAAAGATTCGCGATAACTTAGAAAAAACGACACTTTATTACGCGAACAGAACAGATAATTTATTGCCGAAATAAACGAAAAGACCTCTTGTCTTCGCGGCGGTATATTTCAATCTAATTTAATTATGTACAAATAACAGCTGACCGGCGATCGAGAGGCGATTGTACGCAGAGCCTATTGAACTGCTACCTGCTAGGCCCGATCGTTGCCTAGACCGAAACGGGCCAAGACAAAGCGTGTGGCAGAATGGGATGACTAACAGTTACCACGACTGTGGAACATGTTCAGTCACTCATTCGCAGCCTAGCTCTGCCTTGCTCGACCATCATCCAAATTCAATCCTATCCAACACTTATCCAAATAAAATCCTAATTCAATCCATCAATTAAATACAAATTAAATACAAATACACCAATACAAATCAAAACCGAATTCTATTCACATCCAAACCAAATTCAATCCTAACTCAACCAAATTAAATTTAAACACTAACAAACAAAATACAATCCAATCTTTATCCAATCCAAATCTTACGTAGATTAATCTCAAATCAAATTTGAACACAATCTGAATCCACTCTAAAATCGCTCCAAATCCAATCCAAAATAAATCCAATTATAAAACATCCACAGTCCAAACTTCATTAAAATAAAATTCAAACACATTCTTAATTCAATTAATATCAAATCGAATTCCAATACTATTCAAGTCAAATCAGCGTATTTTTTGTTTTGTATTTTTATTTTTGTGATGCATCAAGCTAAGTCTTCACACAATCCAATACCAGTCCAATTCAAATCCTCAATCCAATCCAAAACAAACCCAAATTCCAACTAAGCTTCACTCCAAATCAAATGAAAAAAATCTCATTTAAATCCACATCCAACTGCATTAAAAATCCAATATAAAATCCAATCATATTGAAAATATCTAATCAAAATCCCTTCAAATTCAAATATAATCTCAAACTTATAACAATTTCATCCAAATCCAATAAAAATTAAATCCAAATTAAATACTATTCCAATAAAAATTGAATCCATATCCAATCCAAATTGAATCAAAATCCAATTAAAAATTCAATCCCAATCCAATCCAAATTCAATTAAAAAAACCTATGAATCCAATCTCCAATTTCAATCCATTAAATCCTGAATCTTATCTAAATCCAATTCAAATACAATGCACATCCAATCCAAAAACAATTCAAATCCAACTCAGCTACACTCCAAATCAAATTAAAAGAAAAAACAAACCAATTTGAAACCACATCTCCAATCCAAATCCAATCCAAATCCAATCCAAATCCACTCCAAATCCAATCCAAATCCAATCCAAATCCAATCCAAATCCAATCCAAATCCAATCCAAATCCAATCCAAATCCAATCCAAATCCAATCCAAATCCAATCCAAATCCAATCCAAATCCAATCCAAATCCAATCCAAATCCAATCCAAATCCAATCCAAATCCAATCCAAATCCAATCCAAATCCAATCCAAATCCAATCCAAATCCAATCCAAATCCAATCCAAATCCAATCCAAATCCAATCCAAATCCAATCCAAATCCAATCCAAATCCAATCCAAATCCAATCCAAATCCAATCCAAATCCAATCCAAATCCAATCCAAATCCAATCCAAATCCAATCCAAATCCAATCCAAATCCAATCCAAATCCAATCCAAATCCAATCCAAATCCAATCCAAATCCAATCCAAATCCAATCCAAATCCAATCCAAATCCAGTCCAAATCCAATCCAAATCCAATCCAAATCCAATCCTAATCCAATCCAAATCCAATCCAAATCCAATCCAAATCCAATCCAAATCCAATCCAAATCCAATCCAAATCCAATCCAAATCCAATCCAAATCCAAATCCAATCCAAATCCAATCCAAATCCAATCCAAATCCAATCCAAATCCAATCCAAATACAATCCAAATCCAACCCAAATCCAAATCCAATCCAAATCCAATTCAAATCCAATCCAAATCCAATCCAAATTCAATCCAAATCTAATCCAAAATCCAATCCAAATCCAATCCAATCCAAATCCAATTTAAGAACTATCAAATCCCAAATAAAAGCCAATGCAATTCCAAACCAGTCCAATCAAAATCCAATCCGAATCCAATCATATCAATTCAAATCCAAATCCAAATCCAATCCAAATCCAAATCCAATCCAAACCCAAATTCTATCCAAATTCAATTCAAATCCAATCAAAATCCAATCCAATCCCAATCTAATCCAATCCAAATCCAATTTAAAAACTATCAAATCCCAAATAAAAGCCAATCCAATTCCAAACCAGTCCATATCCAATTCAATCAAAATTCAATCCGAATTCTATCCAACTTCTATCCCAATTCTATCCAAATTCATTTCAAATCCAATCCAAATCCAAATCAAATCCAATGCAAATCCAATGCAAATCCAACGCAAATCCAATGCAAATCCAATCCAAATCCAATCCAAATCCAATCCAAATCCAATCCAAATCCAATCCGAATCCAATCCAAATCCAATCCAAATCCAATCCAAATCCAATCCAAATCCAATCCAAATCCAATCCAAATCCAATCCAAATCCAATCCAAATCCAATCCAAATCCAATCCAAATCCAATCCAAATCCAATCCAAATCCAATCCAAATCCAATCCAAATCCAATCCAAATCCAATCCAAATCCAATCCAAATCCAATACAAATCCAATCCAAATCCAATACAAATCCAATCCAAATCCAATCCAAATCCAATCCAAATCCAAATCCAATCCAAATCCAACCCAAAACCAAATCCAATCCATTCCAATTCAAATCCAATCCAAATCCAATCCAAATCCAATCCAAATCTAATCCAAAATCCAATCCAAATCCAATTTAGGAACTATCAAATCCCAAATAAAAGCCAATGCAATTCCAAACCAGTCCATATCAAATGCAATCAAAATCCAATCCGAATCCAATCATTTCAATTCAAATCCAAATCCAAATCCAATCCAAATCCAATCCAATCCCAAATTCTATCCAAATTCAATTCAAATCCAATCAAAATCCAATCCAATCCAAATCTAATCCAATCCAAATCCAATTTAAAAACTATCAAATCCCAAATAAAAGCCAATCCAATTCCAAACCAGTCCATATCCAATTCAGTCAAAATTCAATCCGAATTCTATCCAACTTCTATCCCAATTCTATCCAAATTCATTTCAAATCCGATCCAAATCCAAATCAAATCCAATGCAAATCCAAATCCAATCCAAATCCAATCCAAATCCAATGCAAATCCAACGCAAATCCAATGCAAATCCAATCCAAATCCAATCCAAATCCAATCCAAATCTAATCCAAAATCCAATCCAAATCCAATTTAGGAACTATCAAATCCCAAATAAAAGCCAATGCAATTCCAAACCAGTCCATATCATATGCAATCAAAATCCAATCCGAATCCAATCATTTCAATTCAAATCCAAATCCAAATCCAATCCAAACCCAAATTCTATCCAAATTCAATTCAAATCCAATCAAAATCCAATCCAATCCAAATCTAATCCAATCCAAATCCAATTTAAAAACTATCAAATCCCAAATAAAAGCCAATCCAATTCCAAACCAGTCCATATCCAATTCAGTCAAAATTCAATCCGAATTCTATCCAACTTCTATCCCAATTCTATCCAAATTCATTTCAAATCCAATCCAAATCCAAATCAAATCCAATGCAAATCCAAATCCAATCCAAATCCAATGCAAATCCAATGCAAATCCAATGCAAATCCAATCCAAATCCAATCTAAATCCAATCCAAATCCAATCCAAATTCAATCCAAATCCAATCCAAATCCAATCCAAAACTAATCCACATCCAATCCAATCCAAATTCAATCCATATCCAATCCAAATCCAATTCCAATTCAAATCCAATTTAAGAACATTCAAATCCCAAATAAACGTCAATCCAATTCCAAATTTCCAATCCAATCCATATCCAATCTATTCAAAATCCATTACAAATCAAATTCAAATCCAATCCAAATGCAATCCAAACCCAATCACAATCCAAATAAAATCCAATCCAATCAAAATCCAATCCAAATTTATTTCAAATCCCTTCTAAATCCAATCTCCAATCTCAATCCAATTAAAATCCTGAATTCAATCCAAATGCAATCCAATTTAAAACAATCAAAAACCAAATAATATTCTATTTACATCCAATCTAATCAAAATCCAATTCAAATTCAATCCTAATCCAATCCAAATCCAATTTCATTCCTATCAAAATCCAAATTCAATCCAAATCCAATCCAAATTCATTTCAAATTCCTTCTAAATCCAATCTCCTATCTCAATCCAATTTAAATCCTGAATCCAATCCAAAGCGTTTCCAAACACAAACCATTTCCAATTTCAATCAGTTCAAATCGAACTCAGCCACATTCCAAATCAAATGCAAAAAAAAAACAATCCAATTTAAATCCACAACTATCTCCATTTGAAATCCAATCATAATTCCTTTGTAATTCAATCAAAATCACTTCAAATCAAAATATAATATCAAACTTATCCAAATCCAATCAAAATCCAACTCAAATTCAAGTGAAATCTAAATTTAATCCAAATCCAATCAAAATCCACTTCTTCATTTAATCTACATCATATCAAAAGTTTATTTTGATCTGATTAAAATCCTATACAATTAAACATCTAAATCCATTCTTCAGCTTAATACAATCAATACTAAACACAAACCCAATCCAGCTGCATTTCAAATCCAGATTCAATCAAACCTAAATCGTGTTTGAGCATAATCCAATCAATATTTATTCCAAACCAAATAAAATTCAAATCCACAAGTAACTTCGTTTACATACCCATCAAAACTCAATTTCAATCTAATTGAAAATGTTATCCAATAAAATTACAATCCCAAAGAAATTGAATCGAAATCCAATCTTAATGCCATCCAATTACAAATCCATTCCTAATTTGATCCAAATAAAATTCAAATATATTCAATTTCAATCCGAATCCAATTCTAATACAATCCAATTTCAATGTAAACTTACTTCGATCCAAATCCAATTCTACTTCAAGACAGTATAAATCAGACAAGACGTTTCATTTTTTTTTAAACCTTAATCAGCTCTTTCCCGAACTTCTCAATACTTATCATAACCTATGTTTTTTTTATTTGAACATTTTTACAAATCTCCAGTCAATAGCCGTGACTTTCATTTAAATTTAAGAGTTGAGGTTATTTTCCAAACTCACGAAACTTCACATTTCAAATACGTTTTGCTCCATTGTCAGGTATCAAGTCAAAACTTGTGTACTGCACAAAGAGATGAACCAGCCTAGGGCTGAAAATCTCTATAATAAAGAAATAATAATAATAATTGTGTACTGCAATAGTTTCTCAGTTATCATTATTCAGCACTTGTAATTTTGTAAATTTCTCTAAATAGTAAATTTTTAAATTTCGTTCTGTAAAAAATATCTGATCGCTCTGGTTTTATCGTAACGTAGAGTCCTGCTCGCTCTACTATTTTTTTCAAGAATGTTCTCACTGAAAAAAAAATACCTCAGAGACCTGCTCGCTCTGGTTTAATAGTTATGTAGAGTCCTGCTCGCTCTACCTTTTTTTTACAAAAATTTTAACCAAAAAAAAAAATGCATCAGAGTCCTGCTCGCTCTGGTTTTATCATTACGTAGAGTCCTGCTCGCTCTACTATTTTTTTTTTTTTAGAATATTTTCACTGAAAAAAAAAATACCTCAGAGACCTGCTCGCTCTGGTTTAATGTTGCGTAGAGACCTGCTCGCTCTACTTTCTTTTCTAAAAAAAATCCACCGAAAAAAAAATCCTCAGAGTCCTGCTCGCTCTAGAATTTTTATCGCGTAGAGTACCAACAACTTAAATAACTACCGGCTACGCCATGTCGTAAACTGACCCTACCGAAACAAGAAAATCGCGAAATCCGATAAAAAAGTAAGTCCCCGATAGAGACGTGTATCCGTCCCAAAATTCGTCAATAAACTGACTCGCAGATTTCTAGCGAAGACCTATCTTGGCAAATTCCTTTTGCACTCCCCGTCACACCAACACAATCGTAATGTTTCATTCGCACATCGTTGCAAGGCCCTTGCATGTGTATGTAAATCATCAATCATTATCGAACAGGCGGCGTGGTGGGCGACGAAGCGGAGGCCGAAGAAGCGGCGGCCGAAGAAGCTGCGGCCGAAGAAGCGGCGGCCAACGACGCGCGAGCAGTTCATGATAGGCTTCGGCGATGCGCATCCCGATTAAACAAATGCTCCAAAATCAAAAATTGTTTTATCTCATATTTTATGAATTTTTCATTATTCAACATCTATACACTACAGTACCCAATATCTCGTAAAAATCCCCAATGTTCCTTAAAAATCCCCAATATCTCCTAAAATGGCCAACTTGTTGATTAGATTCCCCAAAGGTATCATTTCTCAAGGACCCCATGATTCCTAAGTTTTCTTTACCCTACCCAATATCTCCTAAAAATCCCCAATGTTCCTTAAAAATCCCCAATATCTCCTAAAATGGCCAACTTGTTGATTAGATCCCCAAAGGTATCATTTCCCAAGGACCCCCATGATTCCTAAGTTCCCTTTACCCTACCCAATATCTCCTAAAAATCCCCAATGTTCCTTGAAAATCCCCAATATCTCCTAAAATGGCCAACTTGTTGATTAGATTCCCCAAAGGTACCATTTCCCGAGGACCGCCATGATTCCTAAGTTCCCTTTACCCTACCCAATATCTCCTAAAAATCCCCAATGTTCCTTAAAAATCCCCAACTTCTCCTAAAATGGCCAACTTGTCGATTAGATTCCTCAAAGGTATCATTTCCCGAGGACCGCCATGATTCCTATGTTCCCTTTACCCTACCCAATATCTCCTAAAAATCCCCAATGTTCCTTAAAAATCCCCAATATCTCCTAAAATTGCCAACTTGTTGATTAGATCCCCAAAGGTATCATTTCCCAAGAACCCCCATGATTCCTAAGTTCCCATTACCCGCCCCAATATCGCCTAAAGTTCCCCAATGTCCCTTAAGAATCCCCAACTTCTCCTAATATGTCCAACTTGTTGATTAGATTCCCCAAAGGTATCATTTCCCGAGGACCGCCATGATTCCTAAGTTCCCTTTACCCTACCCAATATCTCCTAAAAATCCCCAATGTTCCTTAAAAATCCCCAACTTCTCCTAAAATGGCCAACTTGTCGATTAGATTCCTCAAAGGTATCATTTCCCGAGGACCGCCATGATTCCTAAGTTCCCATTACCCGCCCCAATATTTCTCAAAAATCCCCAATGTTCCCTAAAAATCCCCAATATCTCCTAAAATGTCCAACTTGTTGTTTAGATTCCACAAAGGTATCATTTCCCAAGGACCCCATGATTCCTAAGTCCCCTTTATCCGCCCCAATATCGCCTAAAAATCCCCAATTCTCCTTAAAAATCCCCAATATCTCCTAAAATGGCCAACTTGTTGTTTAGATTCCCCAAAGGTATCATTTCCCGTGGACCCCCATGATTCCTAAGTTCCCTTTACCCTACCCAATATCTCGTAAAAATCCCCAATATCTCCTAAAATGGCCAACTTGTTGATTAGATCCCCAAAGGTATCATTTCCCGTGGACCCCCATGATTCCTAAGTTCCCTTTACCCGCCCCAATATCGCCTAAAGATCCCCAATGTCCCATAAGAATCCCCAACTTCTCCTAAAATGTCCAACTTGTTGCTTAGATTCCCCAAAGGTATCATTTCCCGTGGACCCCCATGATTCCTAAGTTCCCTTTACCCGCCCCAATATCGTCTAAAAATCCCCAATGTCCCTTAAGAATCCTCAACTTCTTCTAATATGTCCAACTTGTTGATTAGATTCCCCAAAGGTATCATTTCCCGAGGACCGCCATGATTCCTATGTTCCCTTTACCCTACCCAATATCTCCTAAAAATCCCCAATGTTCCTTAAAATTCCCCAATATCTCCTAAAATGGCCAACTTGTTGATTAGATCCCCAAAGGTATCATTTCCCAAGGACCCCCCATGATTGGTTCCAAAGGAATTTATTGCTGTATGTTTTACAACTGAGCTGAGAAACAGGCTCTGTCCTAGTGGGAATGTAATGCAAGAAATAAGAAGAATCATTATCCCATCACATCATACAAAAAAAATTAAATGCATCAAAAGTGCATGCTCTAAATTGCCGCACGCACAGACCCCCCCATCTGAACAGCACCGCAGCAGAGCTACGAGTGCGAAGGATTTAAATGGTTGCTCTTGTAAATACACTTTCGTCGGCGCTTTCCTTTCGCTCCGTCGAAAAACAAGTTAACTGCACGTCGCACTTAGTATGCGCAAATCCAAACTCCGCCTCGAATGATTCCACAGGCGGAGATGTGACGCGACAAAGAGCGAGCTCGTTTTCTGTATGCGATGACATCACCAGCAGCTAAGCCACCAGCAGTAGTCGTCCTCATACCGTGGAGCAACAGCACACGAACGCACGACGGATAGGGTGATGACCATTGTTTTGGCATGAAGTCAATGCAATTTGGAACGTTATTTTCAAAAACATTTTTTGGCTTAACTACAAAAGATAGAGTTTTGGTGTCAAAGAAACATTTTTAGGGAACAAGTTCGTGCATGTTTTGTAGAAGAACTTTTTCAACAAAAGCTTTATTTTCATATTGAAATCATCAAAAATGTCCAAAAAATTGCCGATTTTTTCGACCAATTTTGCATTATTTTTCAATTTAAGGCCTTTTTAACTATTTTTACAAAGTTTACGTCCAAGAGACTAAGAAAGTAGAAGTAATTAGCTTTCAATTCGTGCGCTGAGAAAGTTTGTACGATTGATAGTTTAGTAGATATAGGACTTCAAAGATAACCAAAAATTAAAAACTTAAAATGTGATTAACTCACTTAGCAGTGATTTCCGACCCTATGTTCCATGGGAACTTTTTCATCTCTCATCAAGACCTATCAGCCCTGAAAATATCCAAAACCCGGAACCAAACACCCTGTATATATATTTAAGAAAAAAATTGTTCTACGCATATGGTCAAATCTCAACCGTTCCGGAGTTATTGAACTTTTAATGTTTTTGACTATGCCCACCCTAAACTGGCTGTAACTTCAAAATGATTCAACTTATCGAAGTTCTTTCGATTGCATTGGAAAGATAATTAAATTTTCTATCTAATAACGTCTTTGAACCTGTTGGTTTCCGTAATTTAGTAAATTTTGTAGGGCAAACAAGTTAAAAGTTAGCTTTTTTTGACAAGTTTTTGCTTATTAACTTTGAAAAATGCGTGGTAAACTAAATTTTTCTCTTAGAGAAACTTGTGCGCCTTGACTCGCTTAACATTTCGTTCTTTGATGTCAAACTCCTAAATCTTGTCGTTTTCTTACAATTTCGATTTGAACACCCTATTTCGGATCAAAAATTTGCCTCAGTAAATGCCACAGATGAAAGCTCACTTAACCCCACTGTGTCACTGGAGCTGGCGTCTTGTTTTGCATCGCGCCACGGCGCGCACAGCACACATGATCAGTCGTCCAATAGCAACAGCGTAGCGCTTATGAATGACAAGAACGACGCTGTCCGCTGATTCATGTTGATGTTGAATGATTTGGTGTGATTACCGTGATCCTGAGAGGCTCTTCGTGATGATTAGGGAAGTGGACTAGTGATTCCAGGTGCAGGTTGATTATTATCGGTGAAAAATAGAGGTTTTGATAGAACGGGAAGAGGCATAAACTGATGATTCCGAGAAAGTGGGAGGGGTAAAATTGCAGAAGGAATCTTGAAGTCACTGAAGGGAGTCACGTAGTTTCGGGGGAAATTAAATAAATTCTGGTAGAGAATAAGAGTTCAAGAGATAGGGTTTCGGTAAAAAAAAAATAAATAAAAATCTGGGACACGCTATTCTAAAAAGTGCAAAGTTGGAGCTTAGAACTAATGATTTGAGATAGAATCTGGTTTTAGAAACTTTTGCTCTGCAGAATGATAACAGTTTTTCAAATTCATCTAGAAATTTCGTCAACGATTCATCAAAATTCCTACAGAAAATCTATCAAGCATTCTTTCCACGATTCTTTCGGGAATTCCTCCATAGATTCCTCCACGAATTCGCCCAAGAATTTTTCCAGAAAACTATCCAAAACATTTTTAGGCGTTCCTCAAAAAAGCATCCCAGAGATTCCTCATAAAATTTCTCCAGAAATTTTACTATGAATTCCTCTCAAAAGATTTTCCCGGAGATTTCACCAGATTTTTTTTCAATAAGTCTTTCCGGCGTCGTTCTAAGGAATTTGTTTCAAGGATTCCTCCTAAGGAATCTTTCAGTAATTTATGAAAGGATTCCAGTATTAATTTCTCCAAGGATTACTCCATGAATTCTTTCGAGGGTCCCTACACGAAATCATCTAAAGATTTCTATCAAAAAATCTCCAAGGACTCCTCCAAACTTTCTTCCTAGAGTTCCTGCAACGATTCTTTCTTGGATTCTTACAGTAATTTCTCCAAACATTTCTTTATAAAATTCTTCAACGATTATCCATGGATTCCTCCAAAGAATTTTCCAGCAGAAGTTCCCCGGACAATTAATCCCACAATTTCTCTAAAGATTCTTTGATAATTTCTCCAAAAGATTTCTCATGGGAATTAAAACTGCAGGAATTCCAACCACCAGGAATTTCACCAGGAATTCTTCTAGAAATTCCTCCAGGAATTCCACCAGGAACTGCATAAGAAATTTCTACAATAACTGTACCAGGAAATCACTAGTTTCTCTAGGTGAAGTTTCTCTGGGAATGCCTCTAGGAATGCCTCTAGGAATTCCTCCAAAAACTCCATCAGGAATTTACAAAATTGTCAGTCAGTAGTGTCTTCAGGTATGCCACTTGGAGTTTCTCGAGGAATTCCATCAGGAAGTCATCCGCGATATCCACTAGAAATTCTTTAAGGAGATCTACTAGGAATTTCACCAGAATTTGCTTCAGGAATTCCACCAAGAATTCCTCCAGAAATTCCACCAGAAGTTCCTCCAGGAATTCCACCTGGGATTTTACCTAACATTCCACTAAGAATTCCACCATGAATTCTTCCGATAATTCTAGAAAAAGCTTCTCTAAGAATTCTCCCAGGAGTAACTCTATGAATCCCACCAGGATTTACAATAGAAATTCCTCAAGAAATTTCACCAGGTTTTCGTTAAGAATTACAACCACCAGGTATTCACCAGGAATTCTTCCAGAAATTCCTCCAGGAATTCCAGCAGGAATTGCATAAGAAATTTTTCCATTAATGATAATGATATTAATGATTGAGTTCCTCCAGGAATTCCACCAGACGTCTATCTGAATTCCACCACGAACCCTTCTAGGAATTCCACCAGCAATTCCTCCATGCATTTTGCCAGATCTCCCAGGAATTCTCTTAAGCTTTTCATCAGAAATTCCTTCAAAAATTCAACCAGTAGTTCTTCCAAAAATTTCTCTTGGATTTTTTACTGGAATTCCACCAGAAATTTCACCGAGGACTTCACCAGGAATTCCTCCACAAATTTCAGCAGGATTTCCACGATTAATTCCAGCCAAAATTACATCATGAATTCCACCAGAAATGGTTCTTTACCTCCATTTATTCTACCAAATATTCTTTGATTTGTTCTTCAAAGGATTTCTGGAGGGAATGAAAACTGCAGGAATTCCAACCACCAGATATTTCACCAGGAATTCTTCCAGAAATTCCTCCAGGAATTCCACAACAAATTCCACCAGGAACTGCATAAGAAATTTCTACAATAACTATTCCAGTAGGTTGAACAGGAAATCCACTAGTTTCTCTAGGTGAAAATTCTCTAGGAATGCCTCTAGAAATTTCTCCAAGAACTCCGCCTAGAATTCCTCAAAAATTGTCAACTCGTAGTCTCTTCAGGAGTTTCTCGAGGAGTGCCATCAGAAAGTTCTCCGTGATATCAACTAGAGTTTTTTTAAGGAGATCTACTGTAGAAACTTGGGATATTGAAATGAAAAAAAAATAACAATAAACTGCCTCCCCACGCGCTTGTCTCGACGATGGTGGAGTGGATGAGCCACTGCGCTGCGACGCTGTCGGTTTTATGACCGATGACTGCTTCCTTGGTTGCACTGCGGGATGCGAGCGTGTCGACGTTCGTTGATTGAATGAATCATGCTATGAAAATGGTACCATATTTATAGGCCGATGACCGAATCGAAATAGCTCCGCCCAGTCAATTCCATACCCGATTTTTATGAGATGCATGAGAGATAATCAGCTTAATAGTCAACCCAAATCATATGTTGCTGAATTCTGCCTGTTAGTGGATAATTCTTTTCGTGAATTATTGAAAATTCAATTTAAATCAGTTTTAACAGTTTATTGTTATTTTTTTTTTCATTTCAATTTCCCAAGTTTCTACAATCTACTAGGAATTTCACCAGGATTTGCTTTAGGAATTCCACCAAGAATTCCTCCAGGAATTCCACCTGAGATTTTAGCTAAAACTCCTCTTAGAATTCCACCATGAATTCTTCCGATAATTCTAGAAAAAGCTTCTTTAAGAATTCTTTCAAGAGTAACTCTATGAATTCCTCTAGGATTTCCAATAGAAATTTCACTGGAAATTCGTTAAGAATTACAACCACCAGGTATTCACCAAGTATTCACCCTGGAGCGGACCTGGTGTGATGGTTAGAACACTTGACTATCACGCCGAGGACCTGGGATCGAATCCCACTCCCGACAAACTCGCAAAATGTGAGTTCTTCCTTCGGAAGGGAAGTAAAGCGTGGGTCCCGAGATGAACTAGCCTAGGGCTAAAAATCTCGTAAATACAGATAAAAAAAAAAAGTATTCACCAGGTATTCTTTCAGAAATTCCTCTAGGAATTCCAGCAGAAATTGCATAAGAAATTTCGTGGATGCTTTCGACTATGATTGCTGATTTATGGAAAGTTTTCGGCTCTTTCAGTCTTCTTAGCAGCTAAAAGGATTTTAATTTGTCCTACAGGCATTCCTTTGAGATTTCCTCCAGGCATTCTTTCAGGAACTCTTCTTTATATTACTTCAAAAATTTCTTCTGGGATTCTTGCTGGAATTACAGCTGAAATTCTTCCGGGAATTCCTTCTGGGATGCTTTTAGGAACTCCTCCTGTGATTTCTTTGAGAATTCCGCTCCTCCTTGAGGAATTTCTTCAAGGATCCCTGCGGGAATTCCTTCAGAGACTCCTTCCACCAGGAATCTCTAAACGATTTTTATCAGGAGTGTCTCCTGGAATTTCATCAGGAGTTTCTCCAGGAATTCCATCAGGAATTCTTCCACGATTCTTTAAGGAATTCTACTAGGAATTCCACCAGCAACTCCTCCAGCGGAAGTTTTTCTTAAAACTCCTTCAGAAATCTCTCCATTAATTCCTACAGAAATTCCACTAGGAATCCCTTTAGGAATTCCACTAAGAATTCCTCAAGATACAAACTCTTTCGGGAATTCTACCATGAATTCCTCCAGGAATTCCTCCAAGAATTTCACCAGGAATTCCATGAGGTATTCCACTCGGAATTCCTCAAGAAACTTTACCGGGATTTCAACCTGGAATTACTCCCCGAATTCTTCCAGGATTTCCACCAAGAATTTCAGCCAGAATTCATCCAGAAATTTCACCAGAATTTTCATCTGAAATTGCACCCGGAATTCCTCCAGGAATTTTACCAGGATTTCCACAAGGAACCTCTATAGGAATACCACCAGGAATACCTTTAGTGACTCCAATAGAAATCCCTCTAGGAATTCCTCCGTGTATTCTTATACGTGTAATTTCAATAATTCTACCAGGAATTCCTGCAGAAATTCTACCAGAAATTCCTCCGAGAATTTCACCACAAGGAATTTCTCCAGGTATTTCACTACGAATTCTTCAAGGAATTCATCCAGGAATTCCACCAGGTATTCTAATAGGAATTCCTCCAGGAATTTCACCAGGATTTCCACCAGGTTTCCTCTAGCAATTCTACCATGAATCCCTCTAAGTATTCCACTAGGTATTCTACTACGAATTTTTCCAGAAATTCTACCAGGCATTCCACTCGGAATTCCTCTGGATATTTTACCAGCATTTCCATCTGGAAATGCACCATAAACCTCACCAGAGATATCACCAGGAATGCCGCCCGAAGTTCCTCCAGATATTCCACCTAAAGTTACTCCACGAGCTCCACTTGGATTTTTTTTAAGGAATTTCTCTTTGGAATCCACCTGGATACCCAACAAACAATGATAGCTGAAAAACAGCTTAGTCAGCCAAAATTTTTGAAATTAATCTTAAGAGCGGTTTATTCATCTGTAATACAGCAACAATGTTTGTTGGGTGTCCAACAGGAATTCATCTGGGAATTCTACCAGGCGTTCCTCAATGAAGTCCTTTTTGAAATCCACCAAAAAATTCTTCAGTATATCTTCCAGGAATTTCTCCAAGAATTCCTTCAAGAATTCCACAAGTAGTCCCTCTAGGAATTCCATCAGGAATTCCGCTGGGAATTCTTTGGAGAACTGCTACACGAATTGCACCAGGAGTTCTTCCGTGACTTCCCCCAGAGATTCCTAAATGAAATCCTCTAGAAATTCGCTCAGAATTTCCTCCGGGAATTTTACCAAGAATTTCTTCAGGTTTTCGTCTACGAGAACTTCACCACTAGAATTACTCCAGATATTATACTACGAATTATTCCAGAAATTCCACCAAGAATACACCGAAGTATTCTACTAGGAATTCTGCTAGGAATTCTATTGGGAATTCTACTAGGAATTCTTCCAGGAATTTTACAAGGAGTTCGTATAAGTATTTCTTCACCAGGGATTCCACCTGGAATACCTACCGGATTTTCACTAAGGGTTCCTCCAAAACTTTTACCAGTTCCAT
The DNA here is from genome assembly GCF_035046485.1 of Aedes albopictus. Classification (NCBI taxonomy): domain Eukaryota; kingdom Metazoa; phylum Arthropoda; class Insecta; order Diptera; family Culicidae; genus Aedes; species Aedes albopictus. The sequence continues at coordinate 181,423,511 of NC_085136.1, read as the reverse complement.
AAGTTCTGTAGAAATTTCTCAAGATTTTTTTTGAAGATTGTATTTCCAATAACTGCTCCAAGGAACAGATTTTACTGGTTTTCTGTGCATATGTGGTGGTCCTGGAGGAATTACAAGAGAGACTTTTGCAGGAATTCATTAAATAAATTCTGGTTAAATTCCTGACGGAATTCTAGGTGGAATTCTTGGAAGAACGTCTGATGGATTTCCTGGAGGAATACAAGGTAGAATTTCTGGAAGAATTTCTGCTGAGTTTTCTGGAGAAATTTCTGCTCGAATTTCGGAAAGCATTTCTGGTGGAATCCTGTTGAAATTCCTTTCCATGTAGATGTTCTGCAAGAATTTCGTGGAGGACTTCCTAATGAAATTCCTGGAGAAACTCCTGTTGGAATTCCTGGAGGAGCTCCTTGTGTGCTTCTCCTAGAGAAACGGGTGAATTTCCTGGAGGATCTCCTAGTGGAATTTTTGGAGGAACTCCTGGTATAATTATTGGCGGAAGTTTTGGTAAAATTCTTGGAGGAATTCCTTATGGATTTCCTGGTGCAATTCTTGAAGGTATGAATGGTTAAATTCCTGAAGCAATTCCTGGGGAATACCTAGAGGGAATCCTGGAGAAAGTTCTAGGGGGAATTCTGGTGGAATTCCTGAGAAACTTTGGTTGGTTTCATTGAGGGAATCTTGAAGAAATTTATGGAGGAATATCTAGTGCATCCAAGAAAAATTCCTGAAGGAATTTTTAGGGAATTTCTGGTAGAAATCCTAGAGGAATTTCAGGTGGACATCCTGGTGGAATTAAAAATGGAAATTCTTGGAAAAAATTTAGTGGAGCTCGTTGACGAACTCTTGGTAGAACTTCTGGAAAATCTCCTAGCGGAATTGCTAGTAGAATTAATGATGGAACTGCTGGTGGTATCCCTAGAGGGATTCCTGGTGGAACTCCGAGAGCATTCCTTGGTGGAGTTCCCGGAGGAATTCTTCGAGGATATCTTGAATACATTTATGGTGGAATTCATGAAGAAACTTCTGCTGGTGCAATTCTAAAACAAAATTTCAGGTGGAGTTCCTAGAAGAATTCTAGAAGGATTCATGAAGCAACTTTTCGTAGAATTCCTGATATGATTTCACATTGATTGCCTGAAGGAGATGTTGGTTTAATTATTGGAGAAATTTATCATTTAAGTCCTTGTGGGACTCGTTGTTGAATAACTTGTGAAATTCGTGATGGAATTTCTGGAAGAATTCATGGTGAAAGTCTCGAGGGAATTTTGGAGGAATTCCTGGAGAAATTCATTCGGTTACTCCTGGAGAAATTAAAAAAGAAACTTCTGCTAGAATTGATGAAGGAATTCTTTTGGAATTCCTGGAGGAATTTTAGGTGGACTCCCAGGTCAAATTCCTGGAGCAGGTCCTGGTATGGTTGTAGGTGAAATTCCATATTTAATTCCTGGTTGTATTCGTTGTGGAATTCTATGTGGATATTCTGGTGGAATTCCTGGTAGAAATCAAGATGGAGATTTAGGTGGAATGCCTGGTGGAAACCCTGGAAGAATGCCTGGTGGAATTCCCGGTGTAACTCCTGGTTTAATTTCCGGATGAGTTCCAAGTGGAACTCCTGGAGGAATTTCTTGTAGAATTCCTTGTGGAATTCGAAGAGGAATTGTAACTCGCCAGCTCAGGGAATAGGGTGTTTGGGTCTACAGGGTCGTTGAATGGGATTTTAGCTTGTTTTCTCTCTCTCTCTCCTGGTCAGCTGAAGGTACTTACTTGAGCAGGAACATATCGAAATGGAACGAATATCAACAAATGACGTACACGTTCAAAGAAATAAGGTGAAACATCAAACCGGTTACCGATGGGTGCTCGAATCTAAAATTCACCACTTTTCCAGGGACCGCAAGAGCGACGAGGGTTGGAGACCCCTTTATGGGTCCGGCAAAACGGAACAAACACAAAACAAAAGGGAAACACTAACACTCAGGGTATTTTCTAATGCAAAGTTGCAACACATGTGTTTAGGCCTAACTAATACATACATAATTTATTGGTGACGTCACGGTTCACAGGGTACTTGCGCATTTCGTTGGATCCAGATCAAGGTTGTTTGTAGTGGTGTTGCCATGGTGAGCGATGTTCTCGCTAGACGAGATGCTGACTGTAGTGATGGTTGCTATGGTTGGCGACGTTCTCGCCAACTGGGATGGTGGCTGTATTGGTGCATCGGCTGATGCTCTCGCTAGAGTTTGTAGCAATGGCGGCCGCTAGGCCGCTCGACGGGACTTTGCTACTGAAGATGGCGGCTAGTGGCGTCGGTAGCATTGCAGAACGTATTTGCACCCGAGCTCGTTTTGGAATTTTTCTCGCTTGTCAAAGGCGGGCGATTGGACCACTTGTGTACCGAATTTTGCTGGCAAATACAAGAAAAAGGCCCACTTTGGACCTAACCACTTTTTAGTTCCCCTGTGACGTCACTTTTACTAATCTTTCGTTCGTTTTACACATTTTACAGTTTTTCAATTACCTTTTTCTTGTTCGTTTCTAATTTCAGTTCTTTCCCTTTTTTCTCTTTTAGGTTAGTGTGCTATACACGCATCGACCCAAAACATCTTTCCTTCATCAATCAGCGTTAGCAATAAAAACACTCAGAATGGTACGTCACAACAGAATCATAACAGAATAGGTCAGGTCCGCATGGGTACGAACGATGGCCTCGGTGCAACATGCGTAAGCAGTTTGCATCGAGGCACTCGAGTACGCAATGCGCCACATGTTTTGCTGATTGCATTTTTACTCGTTGGTGGTCGTCCGTTTGGACGATGCGCTAAGGCTCATGTTCTACCAAATAAGTTATTGCCGAAATATTGTCACCGCCGCCCCAGGCATATATCTATCTATCTCTTTTAGGCATATGTACTTACATTGTAATAATCGATTGAAAAACTAAATAAAAGGAACTTCGGTTCCAGTACCAGGACAGTCTGGTTCTGACTCCAAAGCTATGCGCTTCAATACACTTCGGTGTACACTGAAATCTCCCTTTAGCAACCTGATGCTCAGGCACTGCTAACTTCATAGGAATGGCTTAAGGTCGGGGACAAAGAAGTATCAGAAGTTCCGAATGCATAGTCCCTGGACGGCAGTGTACGCAGAAAATGCCACCGCAAGCGAAAAATAGGCAACAAAGAAGGCACGGCAACAACGCTTTGTTTTTTCGTTAGCAGATAATGACAAAATCGCTCCCGAGTTTGTTCACAACAAAAACGGTAGGAATATTTGTCTCGTTCTATTCACATCGTGATTTTCGCATTGTTTTACAACTGAAACTCGACTCTGAGGTTTGCAAGAGTCTTAATTCGTTCAAATGCTTATGAATTCGATGATGTGGGTCGAAAATTTCAGTAGAAATGCCGGAATATCGCACGCACGGCAAGCGATGTTTGTTTTATTGCTCTCATCGCCTGACATGCGTTTGTTGCGGAGCGCCTTTGTTACCAACATGCATCGCTTAGGACAAAGCGTTTGTTTTTCGGCGTGATCCGTTTTTCATACCCTGCCGGACGGACTATGTGATGGCGACCGCGAGTTAATACGAATCAGTAATCTTCGGACAAGTTCAGTGAAAAAAATCACGTGCAAAGTGATGGAAGAATTTCGTTGAAGATAGTGAAAAAAAAGGATTCAAAATGGGCTCAGAGGAGTCAAAAGCTCAAGTGAATCATAACGGTGACAATCACATAGAGATTGTAAACACCCAATCAGAACACTCAGTGAAATTAGACAAAATCATTATACGGGGGAATCATTATAGGGAATTCATATTTTCAGTTCGAACTTTACGTTCATCGCGACAATCCTTGTGTTTTATTGCTTGAAAATAATCACGTGCACATAGGAAAACTTTTTCAAAGCATTTGTGAGAAGTGTGAATCATCAAAACTACAAAATCTTCACAAAATTACGTACAATACAGAAATGTTGTATATTCGGTTCGAACTTTACACTCATCGTGACAATCCTTGTGTTACATTGTTTCAAAGCAATCACGTGTATATAAGAATAAATTTACAGATCCTACAATTTTTTTTCTTCTAGGCATTCCTACAGAAATTGTTTCAAGAATTGTTGAGAAAACTTTCCTGGGATTTCCTAAGTAATTCCTCGGACCTGGTGTGATGGTTGGTTAAAGCACAGGCATTTCACCCCGAGGACCTGGGATCAAATCCCACTCCCGAAAAAACACACAAAATGTGAGTTCTTCCTTCGGAAGGGAAATAAAGCGTGGGTCCCGAGATGAACTAGCCAAGGACTAAAAATCTCGTTAATACAGATAAAAAAATAATTCCTCATGGGATTGCTTATGAGATTCCTCATTAAATTTTTTCAGGAATTCATCCTGAGATTATTTCTTCTGTGTTTATTTAAGGAACAACTGCAGGAATAATTTTAAAAATTCCTCCAAGAATTCCCCAGGAACTCTTTTAAGAATTTCTTTAGGACTTCCTCTTGGAATTCTTTCACGAATTCCTCCAGGAATTAATCCAGTACTTTCTCCAGGAACTTTATATGGATTCCCTTAGGAATGCCTCTTGGAATTGCTTCCAGGATTCATCCTGGGGTTTCTACAGGAACGCCTGCAGGGATTCCTTCAGGATCTGCTACAGGGATTCATCCGAAAGTTCATCCACTCTTTCTAGAATTACTTCAGGATTTCTCCAAGAATTTCATCTGTGATTTATTCAGGAACTTATCATGGGATTTCTCCACGAACGTGTTTGTGGTTTATATCGGCTGGAGTAGCTATACAGCTGCTTCTAAGTTTATGGGCCGAGATTCAAAGACGGATGAATAACCAAGTTAGAAAAAGAGCTAACCAATTAACACTCCCACTGCCATGCTATAAATCACTTACACCAACTGCCATGCCTCAAAACAGTGAGAACGGTATTTTTCAACTGCTAATATCTCAGCCGTTTTTTATCTGATTTGCAAAATTTTTGAAGCTATGAATTTTCCCAGCCTTCTAGATGAATATATAATTTTCAAACTATGGATTTGACCAAAGTTCTATTTTTGAGTACTCAAAAACTCGGAGCAAATATCTTAAAAAATACTGTTTTTCTGGAGCCATTCCGAATGTAAATTAGTTTCCACGCATATTTTAATGTTGAATTGCCCATATTAATAAAGCAAAATTATTGCTAAGAAATATATGGAGATACTCATTATTTAAGACTATAAAATCTTCACAAAATTACGTATAATACAGAAAATTTGTATATTCGATTTGAACTTTGTATTCATCGCAACAACCCCTGTGTTTTATTGCTTGAAACCAATCACGTGCACATGAGAAATCTTTTTCCAAACGATTGTGAAAAGTATGAATCTCAGAAACTACAAAATTTTCATAAAATCACGTATAATACAGGAAATTAGTATTTTCAGTTTGAACTTCACGTTCATCGCGACAATCTCCATGTTATATTGCTTGAAAACAATCACGTGTACATAAGAATACATTTACAGATAAATGAGGACAAGTGTGATTCAAAAAAACAACAAAATCTTCACAAATTTACGTGTAATACAGAAAATTTGTATATTCGGTTTGAACATTACATTCATCGCGACAACCCCTGTGTTTTATTGCTTGAAAACAATCACGTATACATGAGAAAACTTTATCAGAACGATTGTGAAAAGTGTGTATTTTAGGAACTACAACATTTTCACAAAAGCACGTATAATACAGGAAATTTGTCTTTTTAGTTTGAACATCACGTCCATCGCGACAACCCTTGTGTTTATTGCTTGAAAACAATCACGTGCACATGAGAAAGATTTTTCCAAACGATTGTGAAAAGTGTGTATTTTAGAAACTACAAAAGTTTCATAAAATCACGTATAATACAGGAAATTTTTATTTTCAGTTTGAACTTTACGTTCATCGCGACAATCCCCATGTTATATTGCTTGAAAATAATCGCGTGTACATAAGAATACATCTACAGATAAATGGGGACAAGTGTGAATCATAAAATTACAAAATCTTCACAAAATTACGTATAATACAGAAAATTTGTATATTCGGTTTGAACTTTACATTCATCACGACAACTCCTGTGTTTTATTGCTTGAAAACAATCACGTGTAGATGAGAAAACTTTTTCCGACCGATTGTGAAAAGTGTGTATTTTAGGAACTACAACATTTTCACAAAATCACGTATATTACAGAAAATGTGTCTTTTCAGTTTGAATTTCACGTCCATATCGACAACCCTTGTGTTTATTGCTTGAAAACAATCACGTGTACATTAGAAAACTTCTTCCAATCGATTGTGAAAAGTGTGTGTTTTAGTAACTACAAAATTTTCACAAAATCATTATACGGGGGAATCATTATAGGGAATTCATATTTTCAGTTCGAACTTTACGTTCATCGCGACAATCCTTGTGTTTTATTGCTTGAAAATAATCACGTGCACATAGGAAAACTTTTTCAAAGCATTTGTGAGAAGTGTGAATCATCAAAACTACAAAATCTTTACAAAATTACGTACAATACAGAAATGTTGTATATTCGGTTCGAACTTTACACTCATCGTGACAATCCTTGTGTTACATTGCTTCAAAGCAATCACGTGTATATAAGAATAAATTTACAGATCCTACTTGTAATTAAAATATATAAATTGCTAAAGAGATAACGCTATATTTTTTCCGAGTTCTACAAAAAAAGCGAACGTTCCCAGAAATGCTTTTGAAATCCCTTCTGAGACTTTTATAATATCCCTCATTTCTTTAGAATCCCTTCATATATTTCTTCGGAAATTCCTTCATTGGTCATTACAGTTTCTTCCCGAATTTTTGCGAAATTTTACGTGCAAATTCCTTCAAGAATTTCCCCATGGATTTCTAAAAGAAATTTCTTGAGAGAATCCTAATATAAATCCACCAGGGTTTTAATGCTACACATTTTTTTCATTAGTGTCCTAAAAATTTAATCGACAATTACTTCGGAGACTGTTACAAAAAATCGTTCACAAATTCTTCTGGGACATTTTCCACAATATGCTTTAGATGTTCTATCAAAAATTTATTCAGAGCTTCTTTCGGAATCCCCTTTAGAGATTTTTTTTCAGAAATTTCGTCGAAAATTTCTTAAGAGATTTCTTCTATCACGCCTTTTCTTTTCGGAAATTACTCCAAAGATTAATTTAAAAATTCTACACAGATTCCTTGAATGATTTTTCGAAACAATTCCTTGTTCATTTTTCATGAAATTCCTTCAAAAATTATCCTAATTACAGCAAAGCTTTATTTGTTTATTCCTATAGATATTCTTTTTGGAAATTTCTCCTGGATTTGTTCCCTAAATTCCTCAAGTGATTTTTTTGGCATTCACTCTTAATTTTTTTTCGATAATTTCTTCTTGGGATCTTTTCGGCGTATCAGTCTTCTCGTAAAAATCAAAAACTACGGTTTGATTTCTTTCTCCAACGTTTCGATCCTTATTGGATCTTTATCAAGGATTCTGTAATATATTTGTCACGTTAGATTAGTTTATAAAAGACGTTGCGCTGAATTTACACATTACCGAAATAGTTGTCGTTTTTTCGTCAAACAGATTTTTAAACCTTTTAACCGTCATTTGATGTTTTAGCTACAAAATATTATCGTCAGTTATTTACAATATGGGTGTCAAGTATTACTTACAATTCCGTCCGTTTTTAACCGAAAAACCATAATTTTTCAAAATTTTGAAATCTACTACCATCTACTACCACTCATCAAGGACAAGACACCGAAAGATGAGCAAAGCAACGTTGTATACAAGATCGACTGCGACAACTGTGATGGCAGCTACATTGGAATGACGACGACGAAACTGAAAACACGTATATCGGGACATCGCTCCAATGTACGCAGACTGACGACGCTAAGAGAAGCAGGACACACGAACACTGACGCAGCGATAATAAACATTAGGGAAAAGACAGCACTACTAGACCACGCAGCAGAAAATGACCATGTTTTCAGACTTGACAATGTGAAGATTGTAGATAGGACACACAAACCATCCAACCTTCCCATCTTGGAAAGCTGTCACATTAATAACACGCCACACACGGTAAACAAACGTACAGACACAGATAACCTGCACGTAGTCTACGCTGCCATATTACACACGATGCAAAACCTAAAGAGAACGACAAGCAGAAATCAAAACAGAATCATTATAAACACAACGCACACACTACCATAACCGAATACACAACACACGAAGAGAGAAACATTTAACCGTCATTTTGAAAAATGTTCAAGAAATAGCGAACAGTGGTCCGAATTCCGACTATCAAAATTTTGAAAAATTATGGTTTTCCGGTTAAAAACGGACGGAATTGTAAGTAATACTTGACACCCATATTGTAAATAACTGACGATAATATTTTGTAGCTAAACCATCAAATGACGGTTAAAAGGTTTAAAAATCTGTTTGACGAAAAAACGACAACTATTTCGGTAATGTGTAAATTCAGTGCAACGTCTTTTATAAACTAATCTAACGTGACAAATATATTACAGAATCCTTGATAAAGATCCAATAAGGATCGAAACGTTGGAGAAAGAAATCAAACCGTAGTTTTTTATTTTTACGAGAAGACTGATACGCCGAAAAGATCCCAAGAGTATAACTGCAACAGTCGTGATTAAAGCAATGATAATTTCTTCGTTCATTTTTTTTATTCCTTGTTGGGTATCTAAGTCACTACGATCAGTTGTTAGATCTATTGTGACATTCTTCTTTGTTCATTACTCCAAAGAGTATTGTAGAGATTATTTTTTTATTTATTTGAAAATATCATTATTATTCCTTTAAAATTTCTTTATTATTCCTTCTAAATTTTGTTCAAAGGTTCTTTCTGGTTTCCTTCCTTGTATATTCCGAGGATTCTTTTAGAAATTTTACAAGAAGTTTTTGTTATAGTTTACTCCACCAGACTCTTTGGTAAATTACTCCAAAAAATTTGGGTAATTCTTCCAGTAAATGCTAAAGGAATTTCTCCAGACATCCTTTAGGAAATATCTCCAGAGAATCCTACAGAACTAGATTCAGATTTTTTTTATTCAATCACAAGTTTGTTGAAATATTTCAAACAAATTATCTCGTCTTTTCCTTCTGAGATTCTTTCAGAAATTTCACCAGGAATAATTTTGAATTTTTTTTTTTGATTTTCATACAATTTCCTTCCAGAGATTTTCATGCAATTTCCTTCCAGGAATTTCTCCAAATATTTCATCAAATATTTATGCAGAGGTTCTTTCGTAATTTCCTAAACAGATTTTTCGGGAATTCCTGTCAATTCTCCAGAGCTCATGCTTCTTTAGTATTTTTCTGTTATCTCTTAACCGATTACTTCATGAATTTTCCAAAAACATTCTCTGTTCAATCCTACAGAAATTCATCCGGGAATGTATTTGCAGATCTCTTCCAAATTGTTTGATTTTTTTCTGGTTTTTCTTCGAAAATTTCAATTTCAATGATTTCTTAGAGTACTTAAACAAATCCTTCGCTCATTTTTCCAGAGATTCTTTTGGAAATTTCTCCAGGATTTGTTCCCTAAATTTCTGCAGAGATTCTTTATCTTTGTTCAGAGTTTTTTTTCGGGATTTCTTCCTGAGAAATTTCAGGGATTCCTCCAGATATTTTACAAGAAATATTTGTAGAATTTTCTCCAGAGTATTTTTTTAATTTTTTTATTTTTTTTTAGGTAAAGGGTAATACGGTCAAAATTTGGTCACACAATTTGTTTCATAACTTGAGACTGCGTACACCAAAACAGCTTATTTTTGTACTAGCAATGGTACATTATATGTAGCTTCTACCATAAAATTTTCATCAAAATTGGTTTAGTATTTGCGGAGATATTGTGAATCCTGAAAACTGCAATTTTTAAATTTTGTACAAAGAGGATTAAAAAATAAGAGCACATTTTGACTCTTATATTTATAGAGCCAGAAATACTAAACCAATTTCAATGAAAATTTTTCTGTATGTAAAGTATACCTATCAAAATGTTGTGTCAAAATTTCATTTAATTTGATCCAGCCGTTACAAAGTTATATTTGTTCAGGTGGTCAAATTTTGTCAAATTTCGTCAAGTCAAATTTTGGTCACACAATTTTTTTCATAACTTTAGACTGCGTACACCAAAACAGCTGATTTTTGGATCAGTAATGGTACATTATATGTAGCTTGTACCATAAAATTTCCATCAAAATCGGTTCAGTATTTGCGGAGATATTGTTGAGCCCTGAGATCTGCAATTTTAAAATTTTGTGCAAAGAGGATTCACAAATAAGAACACATTTTTACTGTTTTATTTATAGAGCCAGAGATACTTATTCGATTTCAATGAAAATTTTTCTGTATGTGAAGTATGCATATGAAAACGTTGTGTAAAAATTTCATTCAATTTGATCCAGCCGTTACAAAGTTATATTTGCTTAAGTGGAACCCGGTCAGTTTTTTCATATTCAAACTGCTACAACTTTGAAAGTATTCATATAAAATGGCTCAAAATTTTACTAAGAACATATTTTCATAATAGTATTATACTGTAAAATTTTGATAAAAGTCAGGAGCAGTATTGGTAGTTCTATAATAAAAATTGTGCTTTACTGACCTTAAATTTCCGAAACTTACTGTGGAGCGCCTTTGTACAAAATTTTAAAAAGGTAGGTCGATGGTTTTATCTATATATCAACCAATACTTAATCGATTTTTAAGAAAATTTTATGGTATAAGCTGGTCCAAAAATCAGCTGTTTTGGTGTACGCAGTCTAAAGTTATGAAAAAAACATGTGTGACCAAATTTTGACCGTATCACCCTTTACTGCAGAAAATCCAATGCGAATTATTCCATATTTCAAAAATTCGTCCTTCAAAAATTGTCCACTCGATTTTTTCCGTATTTCCTCTATCGAGAATTCCTACAGAGATTTCTTCGAGCAACACCTTACAATTTTCTTCAAATTTTTCCCACAAATTTGCTAATTAATTTCTCCAGAGATTCTTTTAACCTTCCTTTTGCATTACGTTGGCAGCAGCTCGCTGACGTAGTGCACGGTTTGGGTAAAAAATTACCCTAATGCCAAAGTAGGGTTAAGCATCATTCTATGATTGCTTTAGGAATTACTCCGAAGATTACTCTGAAAATCAATTCAGAAAATCCTACGGCACTTGATCCAGACATTCGGTCACACATTTATTCAAAAAAAAAAAATACAGAAATTACCTTCGTTTCTTCCTCCATAGATTCTCCAGAGATTCTTTTAAAAATCCCAGATTCCCAGTACCGTTGATTCAAGGTAGCAATCATCAAATTCGGACCCGCATGTAGATTATTCAAGTGGATTTCCATCAACAGCAAAACGTGTATCGATGCTCCTTGGGTACGATCATCGGATGACGTACATCATACGGCTGGGCCGAATTTTGGAGCCGACCACCTACTCTTAAGGTACCGCATGAGTCGATAAAAGGATACAGCGCCTTAATCTTACTGTTTTTGGACACGTGGAATCACTTTCAAGTAACACGAGTTCTGGACCAAAGCTGTCCCACTGTGCTGCTCTAGTAAGCTGAAGAGAGGCATCATCTAATTCCTTTGGAGTGATGGGTCCGGTTGTGCGATTATTACCCTTCTGCTTAGCTCTCACGTTATTCACGAATCGATTGATCCAACATAGAGTGCGTCGAACTCGGTTCAGGCTCGAAAAGCGATTTAGAAGAAAATTCTCAATACCTCGAGTTGATTTCGGTTTTACACTTGTTGCCAAACAGGCAACGTGTGTTCGTCGCTCCAACAGCTCTTCGTCGTCCAAGGAACCTTCAATTGTTGAGTCGGTTGTCTCGAAAGGCAGTTCATCAGTCTTGAGCCAGCTCGGTCCTGTCCACCAAAGGGCGTGTCCTACTAACTCTGTCGGTGAAATACCGCGAGAAGCACAGTCAGCTGGATTATCAGCAGACCCAACATGATGCCAACGGTTTCTTGCGACGATGTCCAGAATCTTAGATGTCCTATTTGCAATAAAGGTTTTCCATTTGCGTGGATGAGAAGAAAGCCACTGCAACACGATCCGGGAATCCGTCCACGCATACAGTTCAACAGCCAGATGTGAAAATGATTCCATGACCCTGGCCATCAAGTCTACCAATAACTCTGCAGCCAACAACTCGAGCCTCGGCAGAGAGATTTGCTGTATAGGAGCAACCTTGGTTTTGGCCGCAACAATGTTGACCGTAACATTCCCACTCTCATCGACAGAACGGGCGTAGACGACGGCAGCATAAGCAGCTTCAGAAGCGTCCACAAACCCATGAAGTTCCAATCTGTTGTCATGATCAGGAATCCATCGGTTAATGCGTATTGCTTCAATGTAGTGCAAAGTTTCCTTTAGTTCGATCCATTCATCACAAATACAGGCTGGCAGAGGATCATCCCATTGCAAATCGTACAACCAGAGATGCTGAAACATTATTTTTGCACGAACTAATACTGGAGCAATCCAACCAAATGGGTCGAACAGTTTCGATGAGTCGGATAACAGCTGCCGTTTAGTATTCACACTGTCGATGTCAAACGTAACCTTGAAACAGAAAACATCATCTTGCGGTATCCATAGTATACCCAGAGCCTTCACCGCGTCGTATTCCTCAGGAAGTAAAACTGGATACGGTTCATTGCAGATTGCTGAGTTTTCAAGGATCTGTGGATCGTTGCTACACCATTTCCGCAAATTGAAACCAGCCGATGCCAGAACGTCGACAATTTCCTTGCGTAGAACCACGGCTTCTCCAATAGAGTCGGCACCAGAAAATAGGTCATCTACATAAAATTTTTTGGGAATCCTTTCAGCTGCTTTTGGATACTGGTCCTTGTTGTCCTCGGCTGCTTTTCTCAATGCCGCTATCGCTTGGTATGCTGCACATCCAGTACCATACGTCACTGTTTGTAATCGGTAATGCTCCAACGGTTGAAGAGGATCATCACGCCAGACAATTCGGAGGTAATCTCTATCTCTTTCATCTATCCAAACCTGCCGGTACATTTTTTCAGCATCGGCGGTAAACGCAAAACGATAAGAACGCCAGCGACAGTAAACACTGAAAAGAGGCTCATTGACGTTGGGTCCAACGAGCAACCGATCGTTGAGCGATACTCCAGAGGTACTTTTACTTGACGCGTCAAACACGACACGGAGTTTGGTTGTCGAGCTGTCTTCCTTCCATACGGCGTGGTGCGGTAGATAAAAACATTTATTCGGCGACACGAACACTTCCGCAGCGGGAACCTTTTCCATATGGCCGAGTGTCAGGTAGTCAGTCATAAATTTCATGTAGGCTTCCTTCAGATGTGGATCAATACTGAATTTGCGTTCCATAGCATAGAACCGTCGAATGGCAGTGTTGGCTGACTCGCCAAGCTCTGGCTTTGTGTCATCGAAGGGAAGACGGACAGTATACCGGCCATCGAAGCCACATGAAACAGTAGAGTTGAAGTGGTGAACCGCACGTTGCTCGTCTTCAGTTAGCAGTTTGGTTGCTGGTACTTCCTGAACTTCCCAAAATTTTCGCAATGTCTGGTCCAAGTTTACTTCACTTACCAAATTGATCACAGCGGTGTTCTCAGCGTTGTGGGATGGAGCGCTGAATCGACCGCCTACTAGGTACCCAAATATCGAGTTCTGAGCCAATGGAACACCATGGATATCAATCAGCTTGCCTGGCTCCAAGATGGAGAAAAGCACCTCTATTCCTAGCAGTAGATCAATTTTGCCACGATCGTTGTAATGGGGGTCTGCAAGGGGTTGTCCAGAAAATACGCTGGTGTCGACGTCGAACTTTTGACACGGTTGATCCGAGACAAGTTTGTTGAGTATCAAGGCGTCCACCACGATGGTAATAGTGTTGTCGAATCGTGAAGCAATCTGCAGGGTTACCAAACGTAGAGGAAACATTTGCGGAGGCAACCCCTGCCCAGAAAAATGCTGCCGAAGCCACGGTGGTGCGGTTCGTAAGAACTCGTTTAACCGGCAAAGCTCGTCAGGCCGTGAATGAAAATCAAACCCTTATCGAAACTCTAGACGCTGTTAAAAATCACTGCATGTCAAAAATAACAGCAGAAAACCTCATAGCTAAACTCGCTGCAATTAAACAAACGGACAACGTGACTGACTTTTGTGAACAAGTCGACAAAATTATCGCGCAGCTAAAATCGGTGTATTTGGGTGACAACATACCTGAAGCTACAGCACAGAAAATGGCCACAAAACATGGCGTAGATGCTCTCATCAGGGGCGCTAAGAACAATGAAGCACGTATTGTTCTTAAAGCAGGTAATTTTACCAATATTAATGATGCAATCCAGAAATTGCAAGAAAATGCACAATCCAGCCCAATTACTGGAGAAACAAGTCAAAATATTACTCGAATAATGTGGACATCAAGAGATGGAGCTCGAGGTCGTGCTCGAGCCCACCAAACGCAAAATAATCGCGGCAGATTTCAACAGCACAACAGTGGAAATTTCCATCAGCACAACCATGGAAATTTTGGTCACAATCGTGGAAGTTTCCGTCAAAGCAGAGGATATCAGCGATATCCACATCAAAGAGGAGGTTGGTCAAGTCGTGGAAATTCATTTCCAAATCGTGGATTTCCTTTATCAAATCATGGAATGTTTATTGCCCAAAGTGCAAACGAAGGATATCAACAACAACTGCCAAGCTCTCAGCAGCAAATACCCCCTTTAGTATCGCCCGTGAACTATCAGCAGCCACAACGCCCTTTAGGGGTACAATCTATACAGCAACACCCTTTAGGGGTAACGTTCGGGCAGCATACGCAATAAATGTAGCTGCCGCGAATTTCGTATGTCTTAATATTGATGCATCAGAAACACCGTGCATCTTCATGGTGGACAGTGGTTCCGATATATCAGTCTTAAAAGCAAACAAAGTTAAACCAAGCCAAATTTATCGTCCAACAAACAAATGCAACGTAATCGGTATAGGGAATGGAACAACATCCACTGTAGGAGACACTTTAGTGCAAATCAAAATTTATAACCAAAATCTAGCCCAAAATTTCCACATCGTGGACGAAAATTTCCCAATTCCTACCGATGGAATTCTCGGTAGAGATTTCCTTGCAGGTTGGAATTGCAATATTGATTATAATACCTGGATATTGTCAATCAGAACTTCAGCAAACACCCTCGAAATCCCTATAACCAATCACCTGAGAGGTAAATACTTTATTCCACCACGATGCGAAGTATTAAAAAGGACTGCATTTTGGCAATATTGAAGATAGCGTTACTCTAACACAGGAAATTCAACATGGAGTTTTCTGTGCTAATGGCATAATTAGCACAAATTACCCTTATGTTAAAATCATGAACACTTTAGATGAAACGGTGCAAATTTCAAATGATTTTATACCAAAACTAGTACCAATCTCAAATTACGAAGTATTTAATATAAATAAATCAGCAAACAATACTCACAGGAAACAAGCACTATTAAATGAATTGAAATTGAACATAACTGATACAAAACTCAAAGGCAAGCTAGAAAATCTTTTTGAAGAGTTCAGTGATGTTTTCGCATTGACCGACGACGAACTGACAGAAAATAATTTTTACAAGCAAACGATACATCTAAATGATCCGAGTCCCACGTATATTAAAAATTACAGGGTACCGGAAGCACAAAAGCATGAGATGGAAATTCAAGTCCGAAACATGCTGAAAAATAATTCAATACTCAGCTTCCCCGTACAATAACCCAATACTTCTAGTGCCGAAGAAGTCCGCTACGGGCGATAAAACTTGGCGCCTAGTAGTGGATTTTCGCCAATTAAATAAAAAAATAAGCCCAGATAAATTTCCATTGCCAAGGATAGATGAAATCTTAGACCAACTAGGACGAGCGAAGTATTTTTCGACGCTCGACCTTAAATCTGGATTTCATCAAATCCCGTTAAGTGAAGAAAGCAAAAAATATACAGCTTTCTCATCGAATTCAGGGCACTATGAATTTAACCGATTGCCATTTGGGCTGAATATTAGCCCGAATAGCTTTCAAAGAATGATGACGATTGCATTAAGCGGTCTTCCTCCCGAAACTGCATTCCTATATCGATGACATCATTGTCATCGGGTGCTCAATAAATCACCATATTGCCAATCTTAAAGAAGTTTTTCAACGTTTGAGGAAATACAACCTCAAACTTAACCCTCACAAGTGCAATTTCTTCAAAGCAGATGTTACCTTTTTAGGGCATCATATATCCGCAAGCGGAATACAACCTGACAAAAATAAATATACAGCCATTATGAATTTTCCTGTACCTACGAATACAGACGAAACTCGTCGATTCGTTGCTTTTTTGTAATTATTATCGTCGTTTTATACCAAACTTTGCTCTTATAACAAACCCGCTCAATGTACTTCTAAGAAAAAACGTACCATTTCAGTGGAGTAATGCTTGTCAACAAGCATTTGACTCCCTTAAACGGTCTTTACTATCACCAAATATCCTAAAATTTCTCGACTTTAGAAAAGAATTTATTTTAACTACAGACGCCTCAAATGTAGCCTGTGGAGCAGTTCTTGCTCAGCTACATGATGGTGTTGAACTACCTATTTCATTCGCCAGTAAAGCTTTTACAAAAGGCGAATCCAACAAATCTACAATCGAACAGGAGTTGACCGCAATCCATTGGGCGGTTCAACATTTTCGACCATACCTTTACGGTCGTAAGTTTAAAATAAGAACGGACCATAGGCCACTTGTTTACATATTCTCAATGAAGGAACCTTTTTTTTTATCTATTTCGTTTATTTCAAGGCTCACTCGCCGATTCCAGCTTTGCAGAGCCAATATTCGATACATTTATTTTGTATTATAAATATGTAGGTAAAGTTACTCCTTTCCGATTTTTATTTTTCGGCACAATATTCTTTTCCTCCGACGGAGTGTCGATTACAGCAGCATTGTGGCCCGTGTTGGAGGATCCCTGTTCCGCACAAACTTTTTTGGTTGCGTTGTCTTTTTTTTTTTTTTTTTTTTTTTGATCGCCGGCGCTTGTGAGTCACAACGTTGAAATCACCAGATGATGTGCTCGCATTGTCTTCGACATTAGTCCAGTCATCATTGTTCTGCGTTTTTGGTTCTTCAGACGTAGGTTCATTTACAGTG
This sequence comes from Aedes albopictus, assembly GCF_035046485.1. Taxonomy (NCBI): domain Eukaryota; kingdom Metazoa; phylum Arthropoda; class Insecta; order Diptera; family Culicidae; genus Aedes; species Aedes albopictus. The sequence goes on along the minus strand of NC_085136.1, from coordinate 181,406,240 downwards.
AGTGATGGCTCTTCGTTGGTGTTGATTGGGGGGAAATCGATGTGATTAAACAGCTCATCGGAGTGCGGTGAAGTTGTTTTATTGCTTGTGGAAGAACTGTAGTTCGGACACTTCTCCTTCGGGTGGACCGATTGGCCGCATTGATAGCATAATTTAGGCTGAGAAAGATAAGAGACCATTGTTCTCTCATTTTCGATGGTGATATATGATGGAATATCGCGAAGTAATCGCATCCTCAAAACGCGCACGCCATTCGGAAGTCCGGCGAAATAGTGCTTCCACGTATCGTTCCGTATGGAAATCACCTCTCCATACTTTAGCATATGGTCGCCGATAGTGGAATTGTCCATTGATAGTGGAAGATCGTGTATTCGCACGGTGACGGCGTCGCTGTCCACGTAAACGGGGATACAAAACATTTTACCCGCGCAAAGCATTGTTCGTTTACAATTGTTGTCCAATTGATAACGCGATGCAATATCGAAGTTCTTCATTTCGATAAGCACACAGTTGCGGGCGTGATGCAACTGTATACTCTCCACATGCGAATATTGGAGATTAATCTCCTTCTCCAAAAACTGCTGCACTGTTTTTATATCCGGACGAACCGGCAGAACAGTGAAATCAATCACAAGTGTGTTTTTTCGTACACTACACATGGTTGTGATCGAGAGTAAAGCGAAACAAAAAAACACGACCGACGTACGCGAGAATTGGCAGTCCACTGGATGAAGGAACCTTCTTCCAAACTCACCCGAATGCGACTGGATTTGGAGGAATTTGACTTCGAAGTGGAATATATAAAAGGAAGGTCTAACGTAGTATCAGATGCTCTTTCGAGAATTCAAATTTGTACTGAATCTCTCAAACAGATGTATGTAGTAACACGATCCATACATAAAAGGCAAAACAGCGTTACACATCCTAACGTTCAGTCACAAAAGCCTGATCAACTTTTTGTGTACGAAACAGTTAGTAATGAGGAAGCTTTTGTTCTGCCGAAACTAAGTTTTGAACATAATATCGATAATTCACTAGATATAGTAATTTTTAATAACAATTATACTAAGGGAACGGCCTTCGGGCTGAAAATCCAAAGTAATAACGACAATATAAATAAAATAGTAACAATACAAACAATAATGAAGGAAATTGAAAAGGGGGCCCCAAAAATAACAAATAAAAGAAACAATTCATACATGCTAGCGATCGCAACAAACGATCTTATATTCAAATACATTGATATTCAAAAATTTAAACAAATCGGTAATGATATTCTAAGGAATACGACCATATTATTATTCGAAAAACCTAGGCTTTTGACAAGTCAAGAACAGGTAGATAATGTACTAAACAAGTTTCATAACTCGCCCACAGGAGGACACCTAGGTATTAACCGGTTATACCGAAAAGTGAAATACATGTACACGTGGCAGAATATGAAAGAAACCATATCAAACAACGTCAAATCTTGCGTAGAATGTAAGCTTAATAAAAATTTTCCTTCAATTAAATCTAAATTAGTAATTACATCAACACCAGTCAAACCTTTCGATGTTCTGTCGATAGACACTGTTGGACCATTTTCACTTACTGAGAATGGAAATCGTTACGCTGCAACTATGCAGTGTGATTTTACTAAATTCGGAATAATCGTTCCGATACCAGATAAATCTTCATACACAATAGCGAAAGCAGTTGTCCAACATTGCATTTTAAACTTCGGACCCATGAAAAGTATAAAAACCGATCAAGGAACGGAGTATAAAGGAGTGTTCGACGATATATGTAAGCTACTAAATATAAACCATACATGTTCTACCGCATATCATCCACAGACGATAGGAGCATTAGAAAGAAACCATAGGTGTTTAAACGAATACCTACGGATTTTCTCTAATGAATCCAAATCAGATTGGGATTAATGGATACCATATTACTGTTTTTCATATAATACTACACCGAGTGCAGACCATGAATACACACCCTTTGAGCTCATTTTTGGAAGAAAGTGCAATGACATACAATTTTTGGCAACCCAAAAAATTGATCCACTTTATAACCATGATTCATACAATCACGAACTGAGATATAGATTACAGATTGCTCATTCAAAAGTTTTGCAGAAAATAGTAAAAAGTAAAACACTAAGGACAAATCGAATGAACGAAAACATTAAAACTACACCAATTAATATAGGAGATTTAGTATTCTTAAAATCCGAAAACAACTACAAATTAGATCAGGTACATTCAGGACCTTATAAAATAATAAAGCTAACCGATTCAAACGCAACCATACAAAAAGATAAAAAAAAAAACAGTTGAGGTACATAAATCTAGGTTACTAAAATTGTAGAAAAATATATATGCTGAAGCTTTTCCAAAGGGGGAAGGGAAGGATTCATAGAAAACATACATACATATAGACATGAATACAACATACATTGATACATCTAAACAAATAGCGAAAGGTTAGAATTTTATAAAATAGAGAGGACTCGATAAAAAGAGGAAATGAAAAATTACACATCCAATTTTGTGAGAGACACTTGAAATCATCTACAACCAATCACTTTCCGTTAGGGGGATGGTGTGGCATGTGAATCCCACATGTTAGCAAATCCCATTTCCAAATTTTAAGGGACCACTCTAGTGGCACCCCACAAAGAAAATAGCAAACGTTTTACAATGCCATCGAACTGATTTATGCAGCGTATGAATATGAGCCCATAAAGCAGTTCGATGACTTAAAGCCTGACCCGGCAAGAAATAGGCTGGGATCATATTACATTCTGAACACGCAAACAGCGTGTGGTCGTCAAGCGCAATTCGGTTTGGCGCAATTAGCCTTCTCCGTATCTCTCTCTCTGAACATTCTCTTTTTCGGTATCGACCACTGATTGGTGATCAAATACTTGACAATACATAAGTGCTTTCAAGTGTCTCAGAACTAAATAAGTGTCAGAATAATTTTGGAGAACTGAATAAATCAATTCTGTCTTGACCCTCAAACCGAGAGGTTCGTTTGCCATTTAATTATCGAAGATGATGACTACCAAAAAGTTTACAATGTACCAATCCCCAGAATTTATTATTAAATATTAAATTCTGGGGATTGGTACATTCTGGCAAATGGCACTTTCGGGCAAATATAAATTTTCTCCATTTTCTAAGAAATAATTGAAACTAAAGATTTGATTGTAAGAATTTGGTGGATATATTTTAGTCCATTAACATAAAAAATGTCGTCAGCTTCAATCTTTTACAATAATTCAATATGTTCACTGCTAGGATGATCTCTTGGTTTGTTTCGATAAAGGACGACTAGGGCTAGAACAACTAAAACCACTGGAAATGATTATTGAGCAAAGAAAAAATTGATGAAGAGAAATCGATCATTGCAGATACGCCTATATGATACTAAGCGCGAGACTTCGATGTAACTAGGCTATAAGTGTGTTGTGCACAGATGGAATGGTAGGTGCCTATCTGCAAAAGGCGCCTATTGTTCGACAGTCGGCTCATTTCTATCTGCCGATAATATAATGATGCCGTTTTTGCACATTCATCTTTGCACCCCACCAGAGTCGTCGATCGAGTCAACGACAGAACGCCATCAGCAGCAGCCGCCGCAAGATGCTGCTCTCGCACGCCCATCGCTCGATTGGGCTTTTATTACGTTCGTTGTAAATAGTGTGATCTTCAATAAATGTATATTTTACTCGTGTTTATGTCCACGTTTTAAGTCATTATTCGGCCCCCCGGACGTAACAGTGGCGACGAGAATTTCCGTGATGCGGCCGTGAAAATAGTGCTTCAAACGGCCCCCACAGTAATACACACGCGGGAAGGAAAGTGAACGAGTTCATCATACTGCAGCACCATCGCCAAGTCTTGCAAGCCAGCAGGAGCCCGAACGCTTAGACGGCGTCCTTCTGCAGCTACCACGGATTAACTCGGAAGATGGCCGTTCCCTTGCAAATCATCGTCACCATTTGGATCACACAGCCGACGGGAGTCAATCATTGCAGCTTCCTCCTGTATTACCCCGATTCGATCCAAAGACAATCATCCGTTTTCCCGCTCATCAGCAAATCGCCACGACATTCAAGTTTCATAACCCGCCAGGAGTTTAGCACCGAACAGGTAACATTCTTTTGCGTCGCTCGGGTCAAAACTTGGATGAAGTGCACCATCAACAATTCTGAGCATTAAAGACCGGGAAGCCCGGCTGAAGGAAGACGCCGATCAGGCATCATCGTTCGTCGAGCAGCCTGGTAGATGTTCATTTGCATCAGCAGTACATATCCTGTCTACACCTCCAGCAACGGACAGTACTGCATCAACAACAACCAGTTACAGTCGGAACTCGTCTAACATGGTGTGATTCGTTTACGCCCACCGTGAATGGAACTTGGCGGGCTCATGGACTGACATCTTCACAATCACAAGTCAAGCATCGTATCGTTCGTGATCAATAGCCATCTTCACCTGCTTGAAGAGGCCCTAATTGATTCGTCTCGTTCCTTCTCTTGAAAGGGGGAGATGTTGTGCACAGATGGAATGGTAGGTGCATATCTGCAAAAGGCGCCTATTGTTCGACAGTCGGCTCATTTCTATCTGCCGATAATATAATGATGCCGTTTTTGCACATTCATCTTTGCACCCCACCAGAGTCGTCGATCGAGTCAACGACAGAACGCCATCAGCAGCAGCCGCCGCAAGATGCTGCTCTCGCGCGCCCATCGCTCGATTGGGCTTTTATTACGTTCGTTGTAAATAGTGTGATCGACAATAAATGTATATTTTACTCGTGTTTATGTCCGCGTTTTAAGTCATTATTCGGCCACCAATCGCGATTGTGCGATATTTGCCAGAAAACCATTCGCCAGAATGCCACTGGCCAGAATGACATTTGCCAGAAAATACCATTTCCCAGAAAACCGTTTGCCAGAAAGAACCATTTCCCAGAAAACCATTTGCCAGAATGTACCATTCTCCAGAAAGTACCATTTCCCAGAAATTTTCCGAAGTTCTCAATCCAGAAGTGGTCGCAATCTAATGATAATTTAAAGCATTCTTATTGAAAAAATAAATCGTGTTTTTTATTTGTTTTGGACCGATTAGCCCACAATAACGATTGTAAAAATGTAAAATTTTAATTTTGTTCAGATTTATATGCGAAAGTTAAATAAATTATTGGAACTGATGTAAGAGCAAACATTAAATAATTTTAGAGTAACTTTTAAAGAAAAGCCTATAGTTTGAAGAAAAGCAAATCACTCTGAAACAATAAATTGATGTGAACTCAAACCTTTCAAACTTTACAATACATTAAATCTCTTACGTTATTTAATATTTTATTGCGAACAACAGCTAGAATATTTCCACAAATTTGTTTTGTGGACAAGTTGATCAGGATGTGGATCCAATTGATCAAATATTATTTTGATGGAATTTGATCAATAGAAGGATTTTCCTTTCTTCAACACGTAGGATGTTCTTTCCAGCTTTTACTGATATGGAATTTTTGGCTTAACTGACATTTTTCAAAGATTCCCTTCTTTCAATTGAAAGTGATTTTAAAGCTTATTTTTGACAATAAAAATGACATGATGACTTTAAATAATAATTTTGGTGCCAAACAGCAAAATTACCCGGAATTGTTGATCACACACTGAAGTCAATCGAATACCATACACAAAAACCTTATAGAAGCAACAAGTATTATGCGTTGCGCGAAAATTTTTGAGCGCAAGTGCTCGTGTACCTCCGCCAGTACGGTAAATCGTGTTTGTGTTTTCGGCGCAGTATTCTTTGGCCCATTCGCGCACTTATTGCAAAAGACACCAGAACGATTAAACGTACGAGCGGAGGTCTATTAGCGATTTTGCACTATTTTCGCTCTCTATTTTCTTGCAACGGATAATAAAATACACAGAAATAATAACTTAAGTGACGGTTTTACCTATACCATTAGCCTGACTGTGACTGCCCGAAAGCCAGTACCCCCAATATCACAAGCTTGAATGTACCATTAGGCCGAATATATGGCCTAAAAAGCTTGTTCTTGAGGAAATTGATTCTAATATTTCCAGCAGTTTATTCCTTCTTTTAATCATCTGCTGTTCTTTCTAGATGAACTTCTTAGTTTATGTGCGCCATTTCTAACCAATATATTCCCTTATCATGGTTATTGTAACATGTGAGCTTAACATATTTGGGCTTATCTAATGGCGCTCCGGCTACTGTTATAGAATCTTACTATCAATGGTGTAAGGGCATTCGGCTGAAGGCCATTGGGTCGAATGTCATTGAGTCAAAAAGTTATTTTGCCGAATGGCCATATTTTTTTTTCGTTTTCTTCTTTTATGCTGTCAAAACAATTGTTGAAGTTAGAGCTACTGAATTTTACCCATGAATCTTTCCTTCTTTTAAATATAGGAACAATATACGGGTTTAAGATCTGTTATTTTTTTTTCAATAATTTAACTATTTGTTCCGCAATATCAATATTGCTTTACGATTCTAATATAATCAACAATTTATGCCAAAAACTAGACTAGATGAAACTAGAAAGAACAGCCTGTGTTCAGAAGAAGGAAAAATTCACTATTTGAACTAGAGAGAATAGTTTCATTGTAGAAAAATAGTTTTTTGCACCGAAACCGTTGATGTTCAACTAGTGAATTTTGCCTTCTTTTGAACATAGGCTGTTCTTTCTAGTTTCATCGTAAGACTAGTTTTTGGCATAAATTGTTGATTGCAGTAAAACAATAAGGCAATATTAATATTGTATAAGTATCAGCTAATTATTGGAAAACCGAACAAATTTAAGAAACCGTTCCAATTCCTGTTCCATAATCACTGAATTGCGATTCGTGATCACCATTCTACCTATTGAACATTCGGCCTAATGGACTTCGGTCAGCAGTATTTTGACCATACCAGATATTTGTGGACATATGCACTTATAGCCTAGTTACATCGAAGTCTCGCGCTTTGTATCATACAGGCGTATCTGCTATGATCGATTTCTCTTCATCGATTTTCTCTTTGCTCAAGAACTACCGGTGAATCATTTCCTGTTGTTTTCGTTGTTTTAGCTCTAGTCGTCCTTTCTCGGAACAAACCAAGAGATCATCCTAGCAGTGAAAATATTGAATTATTGTAAACGATTGAAACTTATGACATTTTTTATGTAAATGGACTGAATTATATCCACCAAATTCTCACAATCACATCTTTAGTTTCAATTAATTCTTAGAAAACGGAGAAAATTTCTATTTGCCCGAAAGTACCATTTGCCAGAATGTATCAATCCCCAGAACTTAATATTTAATATTAAATTCTGGGGATTGGTGTTAGGTTGACAACCACTGCGTTCTGTGTATGTACCCTCTTTTCTATTCTGTGTCTTCTGCCACTGTTCTGAATATTATTGTCAGTAGAGTATTATACGTTCACTAGAATATACGTTGTATGTAGTACTCGCGACTCGCTTTATATTCTCCTGGCTAATCCGAAACCCTTTAGGTTATTGGCCCAAGCTACGCCGCGAAAAGTTATTACGGAAATTAGTGAAAATGCAGGAGGAAAGTTCTAGCCGAGTGTTAATGCCACTTTTTGATGGCTCCAATTTTGCAGCATGGAAGTTTAGAATGCAAGTACTCCTCGAAGAGCATGAATTGCTGGAGTGCGTGCAGAACAATGCAGTAGATGTGGAGGAGCTGAAAGTGGCAGCAGGGGACAACGCCGCAGTGATAGAACAAAAGGATAAAGCGATGAAAGACCGACAGAAAAGTGATCGTAAATGCAAGTCACTGTTGGTGTCGCAAATACACGACTCCCAACTGGAGTATATCCAAGGAAAACAGTCACCAAAGGATATTTGGGATGCGTTACACCTAGTCTTTGAACGTCGTAGTATAGCCAGTAGAATGCACCTCAAACGACAGATGCTGACAATGCGTTTCGAGGGAGGAACTCTGCAGCAGCATTTCTTGGCCTTCGATAAAGTGGTACGCGAATATCGGGCGACTGGTGCAACACTGGATGATTTGGACGTCGTGTGCCACCTTCTTCTTACTCTTAGTCCGTCGTACGCTGGAGTGGTCACCGCTTTGGAAACTATGCCTGAAGAAAACCTATCTATTGAGTTCGTCAAGTGTAGGCTCTTGGATGAAGAGACGAAGCGGAGAGGGGCAGAGATGGTTTCTGTTTCGAGCGTTTCAAATGGTAGTGATGCAGCGTTTTTCGGAACGAAGAAGAAACAGCTGAAATGCTTCGGGTGTAAGAAAGAAGGCCATCGTGTGTTTGAGTGTCCTGAAAAGAAGAAAAGGGCGCTGAACAAGAAGAATAGCTCGAAAGCCAACGTTGCGGAATCCAGTGACCGTGGAGGTGTATGTTTTGTGGGTGTCAGCAACGGTATAAACCTGCTAAAAGCGGACCGAACAAAATGGTTCATTGATTCGGGGGCAACTGACCATTTAGTGCGAGACAGAACATTGTTTGGTGAGATTCATCGTCTGGAAAAACCTATTGAAATAGCCGTCGCCAAGGATGGTGAAGTGATAGTTGCTGAGCACTGTGGGACTGTTGAAGTGGTGTCCGTTGTTGATGGGAAATTCATCGACTGCACTATTAGGAATGCTCTATTTGTTCCGACATTGCGCTGTAATTTGTTCTCGGTACTCAAAGTAGAACAAGCTGGAATGCGAGTAGTGTTTGAAGAAGGAAGAGCGAAGATCTATCGGGGATTGGAAATTGTAGCCAGTGGTTCCCTACGACAGAAACTTTATGAGTTGGACTTTTACTCAAAACGATCTAGTGCGCGGGAGTCGTATTTGTCGTGTGGGCAGATTTGCAAAGATGCTGAACTTTGGCATCGCCGATACGGGCATTTGAGCGACAAAGGTATGAAATGTCTGGTGAAAAATGCCATGGTAACTGGACTAACAGTGAGTATCGATCGGAACAAAAATTTGACATCTTGTGAACCGTGTCTGTTGGGAAAACAAACAAGAAAACCGTTTGTTTCACGTGATACTAAACGATCTTCGCGAGTGCTTGAACTTGTCCATACAGACGTGTGCGGTCCAGTGACACCAGAAGGACTCGATGGCAAGAAATATTTCGTTACTTTTATTGATGATTGGAGCCACTTTACGATGGTATACCTGATTGGCTCAAAGGATGAAGTGGTGCAGTGTTTCAAAGAATATGAGGCATTTGTGACGGCAAAGTTCGAGCGAAAGATCTCTCGCCTCAAGTGTGACAACGGAGGGGAGTATAGAAGCAAACGGTTCAAACAGTTTTGTGTAGCGAAGAGAATTAGAATTGAGTGGACAGTTCCCTATACCCCAGAACAGAACGGTGTAAGTGAGCGCATGAACCGTACCTTGGTAGAGCGGGCCAGAGTAATGCTTGCAGACTCTGGCATTGACAAGCGGTTCTGGGGGCAAGCCGTGGGGACGGCCGCGTACTTAACTAACAGGAGCCCAACCGTTGCGATTAGTACGAATCAGACTCCTTTCGAACTGTGGGAATCCCGAAAACCCAATGTGACGAATCTACGTGTGTTTGGAAGTGCGGTTTATGTTCACGTGCCGAAAGAACTGAGACGAAAACTTGACGACAAAGCGTGGAAAGGGATTTTTATCGGTTATTCGTACGGTGGCTATCGCGTCTGGGACCCTGTGAGAAAGGTGATTGTTTCGGCACGAGATGTTGATTTTTTGGAAGCAAGAAGAAGAGTACGTGAAGCAGTAGATCAATTCATGGACGTTCCTGCAAAAGGGCTAGTGGACGAAGATGTAAAAAGTGATTGTTCTCAACATGAAGATTTGTGTGACGAGTCGGAAGAAGAATATTGCAGCCCCGATGAAGAAGCTGTTCCGGAAAGCGAAGAGTCAAAAGAAGATCACCCTGGAAGACCACAGCGGATGCGGAAGGCACCTGATTGGCATCGAGACTACGATATGGAATATGCTGGATTTGCCCTTAGAGCAATGAATTTCGTGGAGGAGATTCCGAGTACGATAGAGGAACTGCGTAAGCGTGATGACTGGGACAAGTGGAAAGCAGCTATTGACGACGAAATGAGTTCATTGATTAAAAACAACACTTGGACGTTGGAGAAGTTACCGGCAGGACGAACGGCGGTCAGCTGTAAATGGATTTTTAAGGTGAAACGAAGTGCTCCAGGAAAAGTTGACAAATATAAGGCGAGGCTTGTTGCAAGGGGTTTCACACAAAAACACGGTTTTGATTATTTGGAAACCTACTCCCCGGTTGCTAAGCTGGAGACACTACGAGCGGTTCTTGCGTTGGCCAACAGAGACCGTATGTTTGTTCACCAAATGGACGTAAAAACCACCTTTTTGAACGGGAAACTGACTGAAGAAGTGTACATGACTCCACCGGAAGGGTTTGAGCAGGGGACTGGACAGGTGTGCCGGTTAAATCGTGCCTTATATGGGCTGAAGCAGGCATCCCGCACCTGGAATGAGAGATTCCACAGTTTTGTCGTCAAACTTGGATTCACTCGTAGCAAGAATGACCTGTGTCTCTACACGCGAGGAGTGGGCATGGGAAAAGTGATGTTAGTGCTTTATGTGGACGACATTCTGTTAGTTAGTGCGTCAATAAGAACTTTAGAGAAAGTGAAAAGCCAACTCTCGTCGGAATTTGAAATGACTGATGATGGATCTGTAAAACAGTTTCTGGGTCTGACGATTGATCGCGATGTTTCCGAGGGGGTCATGAAGATTAGTCAGCGGAGTTATTTTGAGAACCTGTTACGTCGTTTCGATATGGTAGACTGCAAGCCCATTTCAACGCCGATTGAGTATCGTTTGAGACTGAAGAAAGGTGTTGAAGAGCATAGGACAACAAAGCCGTACAGGGAGCTCATTGGCTGTCTCATGTACGCGTCGCTGGCTACAAGGCCGGATCTGTCGGCCGCTGTGAACTATTTTAGCCAGTTCCAGTCATGCCCAAATGAGGAACATTGGGTTCATTTGAAGAGAATGCTGAGGTACGTCAGAGGCACGATGGATATTGGACTGGTGTACAAGGCGAGTGCGGGTGATCAACCTGTCGAAATTTATACGGATGCAGATTGGGCAAATGATTCTCTGGATCGAAAGTCGGTTTCCGGTGGCATCATAAAGCTGTTTGGTTGCACTGTCAGCTGGGCTACGAGGAAACAGCAATCAGTGGCGCTTTCTTCTACAGAGGCCGAACTTTCGGCTTTATGCACGATTGTGTGTCATGGCTTGTGGATTGTTCGAGTTCTACACGATTTGGGACGATCTGTTGCAGGACCGATTCCTGTTCACGAAGATAATAAATCCACTATTCGAATTGCTGAAGATGAGCGAGACTGTAAGCGATTAAAACATGTGGATACTAAATTCCACTTTCTGAGGGACTTAGTGCAACAAAGTGTCATTAAAATTCAATTTGTGCCATCGTCTGAACAACAAGCAGACATAATGACAAAAGGACTTCCTACTAGTTCATTCAAGAAGTTGCGTTCAATGTTAGGTATTGAGACCTGCAGTGATTGAGCAGGGGTGTTAGGTTGACAACCACTGCGTTCTGTGTATGTACCCTCTTTTATATTCTGTGTCTTCTGCCACTGTTCTGAATATTATTGTCAGTAGAGTTTTATACGTTCACTAGAATATACGTTGTATGTAGTACTCGCGACTCGCTTTATATTCTCCTGGCTAATCCGAAACCCTTTAATTGGTACATTCTGGCAAATGGTACTTTCGGGCAAATAGTATTCTGGCAAAAGGTACTTTCTGGCAAATGGTTTTCTGGCGTTTGTCATTCTGGCGAATGGTTTTCTGGCGAACGGTTTTCTGGCAAATATCGCACAATCACCAATCGCACATCCCCCGGACGTAACAAAGTGCATAGGTCCACAAACATAGGGTATGGTGAAAATACTGCTGACCGAAGTCCATTGAGTTGTCCAAAAAAAAATCTCACGAAACCTACTGCAAACCTATCCATATACGTGAGAACAAAAGATGTTAACAAAGTTCTTACAGATAGATTAACACGGAAAATCTGAACACAAACCACTACGTCACACAGAAATTTGGATTGGTCAATTAGGCCGAATGCCCAATGGATACACACTCAATCCTGAATTGCTTATTCGGTACTTTTTTGACGAAATTAGGACAGCAGTACGATTTAAGTAGTTTCGATAATCGATTTTACTGAGGCTCAGTACTCCAACTGTCAAAAACGGGTGCAAAATGTAAACAATCCATTACAGCTGTATTCAGCTGTTCTAATTTCGTAAAAAAATTACCGAACACGGTAATCAAAATTAAGTGTGTAGAGTGATGATCAAGAATCGCAATTCAGTGATTATGGAACAGGAATCGGAACGGTTTCTTAAATTTTTCGGTTTTCCAATAATTGGCTGATACTTCTACAGTATAAATATTGCCTTATTGTTTACCGTAATCAACAATCAAAATCTAGTGTCAAAATCTAGTCTTACTAACTAAGAAGAACAGCCTATGTTTAAAAGAAGGCAAAATTCACTAGTTTAACATCAACGGTTTCGCTGCAAAAAGCTATTTTTCTACAACGAAACTATTCTCTCTAGTTCAAATAGTGAATTTTTCCTTCTTCTAAACAAAGGCTGTTCTTTCTAGTTTCATTGCAAGATTAGTTTTTGGCATAAATTGTTGATTATATTAGAATCATAAAGCAATATTGGTATTGCGGAACTAATGGTTAATTATTGAAAAAATAACAGATCTTTAACCCGATTGAGCATGAGCATGAGCATGAGCATGATTGACCGCCCGCGGTTGCTCCTCTGTTATTGCAAGGACAACTGCATTTACACAAAGAACCAACAGATGATGCTTGGGATTAGCTTTCTTTTCATTGTGTAAATGCTGGAATCCCAATACTTTTGAATAAGCAATACCAGCGCCGGCCGCGTCCGAATGCAGGTCACTTGAGGATAGGGAAGGAAGTGATGACGTGATTCTCGCTTAGGCCAATAACCGAGGAATTCTCTGCGTTACTACGAGAAATTACTAGGAGTTTGGACAGGGGAAATGGAGATGTGTTGAGGATTTTGACGTGGTAAACGAGTGTAATGCTTTGAATCGCGATTAATAATGCGCTCGCGAAGAAATACCCTTCTAAACCTTGGACGACGAACGCGATCTTTTGTGCCTCAAAACTCACCCTACATAAGTTATTCATTCGCAACTAAGGAGAACACAATGCTAAACACCGACGCATCTGTAGTTTGCGTTTCCGCGCGAGACAATGCTGAACGCGATCAATTCACAAGTATTAACCAAATAACACGTGATAAATAAATCAGAAAGATCTTACCGCATGGTTCGCCGTCTATCTTTTACCGACTATCTCTTTTTCCAGAAATTCATGCAACCTTTATTTGAGTCAAAACATTTATTCGTTTGGACTAAAATATTACAAATGTCGACACCGAAGATGACGAACCATTCAAATTTTGCAAAAAATTAAAGGAAATTATTTATTATCAACTAAATGTGCATTTAGAACTAGCGCCGACACATGACGTGACGAACTTTTCAATATTTGTTAAATAAATACACAAAAACCAGAGCTGCAGCATCTTCCACTAACTGGCCTCAAAATTACACTGAACTGCTACAACAACACACGGGTACGACGATGTGCACATTCAAATTGTCGACGACAACGCGCCCGATCCGAATGAAAAAAGCGGCACTTCCTTTGCCTCCAAAAACACACTAAACCGCCTCGTACGAAGATGAGTACGCACACAGGACGACGCCAGAGATGAACCAGCCTAGGGCTGAAAATCTCTTTAATAAAGACAAAAAAAAACAGGACGACGACGCGATGCAACGACGAACCAAGACGGACTCTCATGCAACCTTTACTATTGAGTCAAAACATTTATTCATTTTGACTAAAACATTACAAATGTCGACACCGAAGATGACAAATCATTCAAATTTTTGTGTAAATGCAAAAAATGAAAGAAACATATTTATTATCAACTGATTGTGCATTGGGTACTAACGCCGACACATGACGTGACGAACTTTTCAATATTTGTTAGATAAATACACAAAAACCAGAGCAGAATTGTATGAATCCTTTAGCATTAATTGTTATTATTATTATTATGATAAAATGGAAAGAGCTCTCCAATAAACATCCTTCGAAGTGTCCAGTGTGTATGTGCTACAGCATCTTCCACTAACTGGCCTCTTCTCCGAAATCACACTGAACCGCTACAACTACACACGGGTACGACGATGTGGACATTCAAATTGACGACGACGACGACGCAGCCGGTCCGAATAAAAAAAGCGGCTTTTTCACTTTGCCTCAAAAATCACTCTAAACCACCCCGTACGAAGATGAGCACAGCCAAATCTGCGACGACGACGACGCGGCAGGCCCAAATGAAAAAAAATGCCCTCTTCACTTTGCCTCCAAAATCACGAAGATGAGCACAGTCAAATAGACGACGACGACGGACGATCCGAATGAATACGCGGCCTGTACACCTTGCCACCAAAAACTCACTAAATCGCCCCGTACAAAGATGAGCAGTCAAATAGACGACGACGACGACCGAATGAAAACGCGGCCTGTACACTTTGCCTCCAAAAACTCCCTAATTCGCGCCGTACGAAGATGAGCAGTCAAATAGACGACGACGACGACCGAATGAAAACGCGGCCTGTACACTTTGCCACCAAAAACTCACTAAATCGCCCCGTACGAAGATGAGCAGTCAAATAGACGACGACGACGACGACCGAATGAAAACGCGGCCTGTACACTTTGCCACCAAAAACTCACTAATTCGCGCCGTACGAAGATGAGCAGTCAAATAGACGACGACGACGACCGAATGAAAACGCGGCCTGTACACTTTGCCACCAAAAACTCACTAATACGCTCCGTACGAAGATGAGTAGTCAAATAGACGACGACGACGACCGAATGAAAACGCGGCCTGTACACTTTGCCACCAAAAACTCACTAATTCGCGCCGTACGAAGATGAGCAGTCAAATAGACGACGACGACGACCGAATGAAAACGCGGCCTGTACACTTTGCCACCAAAAACTCACTAAATCGCCCCGTACGAAGATGGGCAGGCAAATAGACGACGACGACGACCGAATGAAAACGCGGCCTGTACACTTTGCCACCAAAAACTCACTAAATCGCCCCGTAGGAAGATGAGCAGTCAAATAGACGACGACGACGACGACGACCGAATGAAAACGCGGCCTGTACACTTTGCCACCAAAAACTCGCTAATTCGCGCCGTACGAAGATGAGCAGTCAAATAGACGACGACGACGACCGAATGAAAACGCGGCCTGTACACTTTGCCACCAAAAACTCACTATTGACGATCTTGCGCCAAATACGACGCACAGGCAAACATAATTGTCCCACCACAAAATATGCACACAGGTTTCAGCATACATTGGTTGATGTCGCCGCTACAGTTTTCCAGTAACAGAGCGTTATTTTGGGGTGGTGTTTTGACTAATCGGTTTGTTTATGCACTGTTTCCTTTGTTGTTGGATGTGTGCACATTGTGCTGTCAAAGATTGAACATTTGCACGATCGTCGCGAAATCCTTGCAAAGCTCAATAATTCGCGCCGTACGAAGATGAGCAGTCAAATAGACGACGACGACGACCGAATGAAAACGCGGCCTGTACACTTTGCCACCAAAAACTCACTAATTCGCGCCGTACGAAGATGAGCAGTCAAATAGACGACGACGACGACCGAATGAAAACGCAGCCTGTACACTTTGCCTCCAAAAACTCCCTAATTCGCGCCGTACGAAGATGAGCAGTCAAATAGACGACGACGACGACCGAATGAAAACGCGGCCTGTACACTTTGCCACCAAAAACTCACTCAATAACAGATCTTTAACCCGATTATTGTTAAAGAAGGAAATATTCATGGGTAAAATACAGTAGCTCCAACTTCAACAATTATTCTAACGTCAAAAAAAATGAAAAAATATGGCCGTTCGGCAAAATAACTTTTTGACCTAATGAACTTCAACCAAATGACATTCGACCCAACGGCCTTCAACCGAATGCCCTAACACCATTGATTCTATTACAGTAGCCGGAGCGCCATTAGCCGTAATACCATAAGCCCAAATATGTTAAGCTCACATGTTACAACCACCGTGATAAGGGAATATATTGGTTAGAAATGTCGCAAATAAACTAAGTTCATCTAAAAAGAACAGCAGATGATTAAAAGAAGGAAAAAGCTGCTGGAATTTATTTCCTCAAGAACAAGCTTTTTATAGCATTTTATGAAGTGATATTCAGCCTAATGGTACATTACAAAATATTGGGAATAATGGCTTTCGGGCAGTGACAGTCAGGCTAATGGTATAGGTAAAACCGTCACTTTAGTTATCATTTCTGTATGTTTTATTGACGATCTTGCGCCAAATACGACGCACAGGCAAACATAATTGTCCCACCACAAAATATGCACACAGGTTTCCGCATACATTGGTTGATGTCGCCGCTACAGTTTTCCAGTAACAGAGCGTTATTTTGGGGTGGTGTTTTGACTAATCGGTTTGTTTATGCACTGTTTCCTTTGTTGTTGGATGTGTGCACATTGTGCTGTCAAAGATTGAACATTTGCACGATCGTCGCGAAATCCTTGCAAAGCTCAATAATTCGCGCCGTACGAAGATGAGCAGTCAAATAGACGACGACGACGACCGAATGAAAACGCGGCCTGTACACTTTGCCACCAAAAACTCACTAATTCGCGCCGTACGAAGATGAGCAGTCAAATAGACGACGACGACGACCGAATGAAAACGCGGCCTGTACACTTTGCCACCAAAAACTCACTAAATCGCCCCGTACGAAGATGGGCAGGCAAATAGACGACGACGACGACCGAATGAAAACGCAGCCTGTACACTTTGCCACCAAAAACTCCCTAATTCGCGCCGTACGAAGATGAGCAGTCAAATAGACGACGACGACGACCGAATGAAAACGCGGCCTGTACACTTTGCCACCAAAAACTCACTAAATCGCCCCGTAGGAAGATGAGCAGTCAAATAGACGACGACGACGACGACGACCGAATGAAAACGCGGCCTGTACACTTTGCCACCAAAAACTCGCTAATTCGCGCCGTACGAAGATGAGCAGTCAAATAGACGACGACGACGACCGAATGAAAACGCGGCCTGTACACTTTGCCACCAAAAACTCACTATTGACGATCTTGCGCCAAATACGACGCACAGGCAAACATAATTGTCCCACCACAAAATATGCACACAGGTTTCAGCATACATTGGTTGATGTCGCCGCTACAGTTTTCCAGTAACAGAGCGTTATTTTGGGGTGGTGTTTTGACTAATCGGTTTGTTTATGCACTGTTTCCTTTGTTGTTGGATGTGTGCACATTGTGCTGTCAAAGATTGAACATTTGCACGATCGTCGCGAAATCCTTGCAAAGCTCAATAATTCGCGCCGTACGAAGATGAGCAGTCAAATAGACGACGACGACGACCGAATGAAAACGCAGCCTGTACACTTTGCCTCCAAAAACTCCCTAATTCGCGCCGTACGAAGATGAGCAGTCAAATAGACGACGACGACGACCGAATGAAAACGCGGCCTGTACACTTTGCCACCAAAAACTCACTCAATAACAGATCTTTAACCCGATTATTGTTAAAGAAGGAAATATTCATGGGTAAAATACAGTAGCTCCAACTTCAACAATTATTCTAACGTCAAAAAAAATGAAAAAATATGGCCGTTCGGCAAAATAACTTTTTGACCTAATGAACTTCAACCAAATGACATTCGACCCAACGGCCTTCAACCGAATGCCCTAACACCATTGATTCTATTACAGTAGCCGGAGCGCCATTAGCCGTAATACCATAAGCCCAAATATGTTAAGCTCACATGTTACAACCACCGTGATAAGGGAATATATTGGTTAGAAATGTCGCAAATAAACTAAGTTCATCTAAAAAGAACAGCAGATGATTAAAAGAAGGAAAAAGCTGCTGGATTTATTAGAATTTATTTCCTCAAGAACAAGCTTTTTATAGCATTTTATCAAGTGATATTCAGCCTAATGGTACATTACAAAATATTGGGAATAATGGCTTTCGGGCAGTGACAGTCAGGCTAATGGTATAGGTAAAACCGTCACTTAAGTTATCATTTCTGTATGTTTTATTGACGATCTTGCGCCAAATACGACGCACAGGCAAACATAATTGTCCCACCACAAAATATGCACACAGGTTTCAGCATACATTGGTTGATGTCGCCGCTACAGTTTTCCAGTAACAGAGCGTTATTTTGGGGTGGTGTTTTGACTAATCGGTTTGTTTATGCACTGTTTCCTTTGTTGTTGGATGTGTGCACATTGTGCTGTCAAAGATTGAACATTTGCACGATCGTCGCGAAATCCTTGCAAAGCTCAATACTCGTTGCTCCAAAAAGTTTTTGTTTATGGTATTCGATTGACTTAAGTGTGGGATCAACAATTCCGGGTAATTTTCCTGTTGGCACAAAAGTTACGATTTAAAGTGATCATGTTATACTGCCCATAATCGCATAGTTGACGTAAGCGCCACTGTAGTTTTCAGCACAGTTTTGAAATTTTAACAATGATTAATGAAAAGTTAATGATTTTTTTCACGTTGGTATCTAGCTAGTGATTAGATCTTGTGCTCTATTGAATAAAACTGGTCACAATTATGCACATTTGATAGATATTGGCTTGTGAGTGCTGACATTGTCAATGGTGGTTACGTCAACTATGCGATTATGGGCAGTATATGTAGTTATTGTTATAAATAAGCTTAAAAAATAACCACAGCAGACGTAACACTTGCAAAATTTCCATCGACCACGCTTTTAACGATCATTTCAAATTTTCATAGTTGTGGCTTTCACAACCAGAGGCGCGCGAATCGTTTTTCTATGCGTTTGACGTTTCACACTAGCGTCTTCTGTTGACCATATTGCACAACAAAGTGATTCGTGCAACTTTTCTACCAGGTGATGGTAGTGTGAACTGGGCGATGGATTTCCATGAAAATCGTTCAAGGTGTTACGTCTGTTTGTCTGTGAAATAACTTTCAATTGAAAGAAGGGAATCGTTGAAAAATATAAGTAAAGACAAAAATTGCATATCAGTAAAAGCTGGAAAAACATCCTATTTGTTGAAGAAAGGAAAATCTTTGATGAGTATTGATCAAATTCCGTCAAAATAATATTTGATAAATTGGATCCACATCATGATCAACTTGTCCACGTGGCAAACTTGTGGAAATGTTCTACCGTCTACCCCCGTTGGTTTGACCTCATCCAATCTGAACACTTTTTAATTTGACCCCCTCTAATCTGCACATCGTTCAAACTAAAAATGGTTCGAACGTCATTCTGCTCATGGAATGGGGTGAAACGGAACGCAGAATCAAAACAAAACAGCAAAAAGGGTTATCATCAGTGTGTTTTTCGATGCTCACAGAATTACTAGAAGTTCAGATTAAAAAATGAATCCCGTTGGTTTGCATGAGGTGTCGTTCAAACCAACGGGGGTAGACGGTAATTGAAATTGCGCACATCAATAAAATAATTAAATCACAAAAAAGATTTAATGTAAGTTTGAAAGGTTTGAGTTCACATTGTTTCAAAGTTGTTCTTCTTCAAACTATATGCTTTTCTTTCTAAGTTACTCTAAAACATATATAAATCATATAAATCTGAACAAACACATTTTACATTTTTACAATCGTTATCGTAGGCTAATCGATCCCAAACAAATAAAAAACACGATTTATTTTTCATTAAGAATGTTTTAAATTATCGTTAGATTGGAAACACTTCTGGATTGAGAACTTTGGAAAATTTCTGGGAAATGGTACTTTTTGGGGAATGGTACATTCTGGCAAATGGTTTTCTGGGAAATGGTTCTTTCTGGCAAATGTCTTTCTGGCCAATGGCATTCTGGCGAATGGTTTTCTGACAAATATCGCACAATCTAGTTTCACAAATTTATCTATTTACGTTTGTTAATTATGATTATATTTTGAAAACAAATGCCTTATACTTATTTGCATCAGTTCGCTGCTATCATGAAAAAGAGAAGATGATGATTTCTGGAGATATTTGGTAGTTAAGGCTAGTTTTGAAAACCGAGTGCCCTGGAAACTGTAACTTTCCATAGCTTTATGTTTGGTTTTACTGAAGATATTAAGATTTATTGCTACAGTTGCTCCCAAGAGACTAATCTTTATATAATCTGAATTTTGAAATACTCTTCGATCCCGTCCAATCTCAAATAAAGTTGCTGCATGTTTTAGTAGATTTTTAACTGAACGCTAAGTTCTTAAACTTGTATAAATGTTTTCAGTTCAGATGAAAGTTGAAAATATATGTACTATCTGAACGAGATGTCATTTACGCTAGCATTTTGACATTTGAGTCAAATATCAAATTAAATGTTCAAATAATTTTCTATTTGTCGGAATTTTGGAGCAGTTCAGAAATCAGAAGCTTTCAATATAAGGTCTAAAATAATACTTAAGATTAGGAAAAAAAAAACGTAATTGTATGGTTCATTTTTTTTTTTCGAAATATTGATTCCTCCAGGAATTCCTCCAGGGATTCCTCCAGGGATTCCTCCAGGGATTCCTCCAAGAAATCCTCCAGGGATTCCACCAGGAATTCATCCAGGGATTCCTCCAGGAATTCCTCCAAGATTTCCTCCAGGTATTCCTCCAGGGGTTCCTCCAGGAATTCCTATTAGGATTCCTTCAGGAATTCCTCCAGGATATCCTCCAGGGATTCCTCCAGGATTCCTCCAAAGATTCTTCCAGGAATTCCTCCAGGGGTTCCTTCAGGAATTCCTCCATGAATTTCTCCAGGAATCCCTCCAGGAATTCCTCCAAAGATTCTTCCAGGAATTCCTCCAGGTATTCCTCCAGGAATTCCTCCAAAGATTCTTTCAGGAATTCCTCCAGGGGTTTCTCCAGGAATTCCTCCAGGAATTTCTTCAGGAATCCCTCCAGGAATTCCTCCAGGAATTCCTCCAGGAATTCCTTCAGGAATTCCTTCAGGGATTTCTCCAGGAATTCCTCAAGGAATTCCTCCAGGACTCCTTCAGGAATTCCTCCAGGGATTTCTCCAGGAATTCCTCAAGGAATTCCCCCAGGGATTCCTCCAGGAATTCCTCCAGGGATTCCTCCAGGAATTTCTCCAGGGATTCCTCCAGGGATTCCACCAGGAATTCCTTCGGGGATTCCTCCAAGAATTCCTCCAGGGATACCTCTAGGAATTCCTCCAGGGATTCCTCCAGGGATTCCTCCACGAATTCCTCCAGGGATTCCTCCAGGAGTTCCTCCAGGGATTATATCGCGTCCCCTCGCCACGGGACGTTCACTTTCACTATTTCACTAGTTTAACATCGATCCGCGACTTTTTCACTTTACTTAACATCGATCCGCGGGAACGAGTAGGCAGTGCGCGCGGACGTGAATCAAAATCTATCTGTCACGGTTTTTTTCGTTCTCGTGAATTGTGTACTTTTACACGGCGAAATTTCATATCGGTTAACGCTCTGAATATCCTGGATTTGATTACCTATCTAATTTTGTTCAGCTGAGGGCGCAAGGACCTTACTGGTGCATTCAGTGCGCGAATTATTTTTCGCTTTTGTGTTGGTATTTTCGGCTGGCAGCAGGATTCATTGGTTAATGAATATCGATTCGAATGAAAGTATACTCAATTGTTGTGCCAAGGAGCAAGTTATTACCCTTTTGTGGAGAAGCTGCTGCAACGCGAAAGAAACAGTGGAAGGTCAAAGGTCCAAGTGGATTCGGAATTCCGGCTTGCCATGGTGTTGCCGATGGAATGCTGGATGTCAGAATTGACGTGTGGCCGTTGCAACATCTTTTGGCCATTCATCATTACAACCGGTGAGATCTTTCTGATTTGATTGCTTTGATTTGTTTTGAGTAACATAATTGTGAAACACATTGATAATGGGTCAAAATATGTGGCAACACGTGGTGGACACGCCTCGCTGGTTGTACCCAGATGCAGTGTGTTGCTCGACCGTGGTGATGCCCACGGTTGTTGTTGTTTTTTTTTTTTTTTAATTCATTGTAGTGTTTAAACCTTTTCTCAACTTGTCTGTAGTGATTGCTGGATTACTTTTCTGTTTCTTATAATGTGGCATATTTCATTCTGTACCATAATTGGGGAGTGGGTCATCATTCTTCTTCTCGTTTCAGAGAGCGAGTAATGGCGCTTAAGCCTAGGCTTTCGAGCTTGGACATGAGGCTCAAATTCCTATGTCCCATCCCAGGAAGAAGAGCACCGACGGAGTGACATTAACCTTCTTAGCAAAGTCACTCCCAACGAATTTAATTAACATTCATACTTCATACTATGCTGAGCGGTTGGTACGAGATGTCCCCGTTCTATAGCTTTATTGTGGCATCAATGTCCACATCAAGACGCTGCACAGTAGGCCTGGCCGCTTCAATTCTTGTACTACATCTCCGATGTGCTGCAAGCATTGATAATGACAAGAAAAATGATAGAAATAGTCGATTCTATCATTTTCCAGGATTCTTTCAATGAATGGCTGTGTATGTGTAGACTAGACTAGACTAGACTAGACTTAACATCGATCCGCGGGAACGAGGTGAAGACGTGCACTAACTCGAGTCGCTCACATAGAGACTCGAACTTGGACTTTTCTCAACAGTACAGCCAATCTGGAGTAATCCAGTTGGGGTACAATTCAGAAGACAGATTTGGAAAAGTCGATAGCCTGAAAGGTGTGCACCAGTCAGGGCCGAGTTCAAAATTAGAATCCTTTATTCATCAGATACACTTGCCCTTTTATACATTTCAAGGTTCAATACATTTCAAGGTTTAACATAGCAAATAGCTTAATACATAGATGAGACGACTGGAGTGACAAATAACCAAAAAATGCTTATGGTTTGTTTTACGTTAAGCCATGCGCTAGGCTTGCAATTTGATCCTTCCATGCCGCATGCTATCAGCCCTCGTACCTCACAAGTAGAAGTGGAGAGAGAGTTGATTGAACGATGCACTCGTGGTTAATGACTTCCATATGTTCTGTTGATATTGCCTAACAGTGCGCTTTCGCACTTGTTTGATATTTTCGGTGTGGGTATGATTGGTTTGCTACAGTCGGTCCTCAATGTTGTGGCATTTACGTTGATGGTATGCTACACCATCCCCCTTGGGGAGAATAATGTAATGAAATGGAATTATTCTGAAATTTAAGTATCTCCAGTTGACTCTTACAATTTTTATTTTCGTTGTTTGTGCAACAATTGCTGATTTAATTCTATGTAGTTTTAACCGAATTTTGCAAGTTAGGCTCTACTTAAAACTAATCACTTTTGACATTTAATAATTCTTTTTTTTTTGTGTACAATGATTGTTTTTCCTGTTGTTAGATGTTTTATTTCGCAATTTGGTTCGTTAACTGAAATTATTGTGTGAGGTCCAACATAAAAAGAATCTAATTTTCTACTATTTTCATTCTTTAAATATACTGTATCATTAACATTGATATAAATTGGGTTTGTTATATTGTCATACTGTATTTTTCTTTGTTGTTTTTGTTCCAAAAGTTTTTGTTTTGCTATTTCATGAGATTGTTGGAATCTATATTGAATTTCGTTTTTAAATGTGTCAAAATTGTAAACTGAATTGTTATTATTTCCATTACTATCTTGCGGTAAATTTGCTTTCCTGCCAAAAATGAGTTCAAAAGGTGTATGGTTATGCTCCGTATGTGGGGTTGTGTTATATGCATGAAAATTCATAGTACTTTATCCATTCATCCCAATTTGACTGATGTTCGCTAGTGAAGGATCTCAGGTATTCATTTAGACACCTGTGATTTCGTTCTAACGATCCAATCGATTCGGGATGATAAGGAGTTGAGAATGTTTGTTTGATCTGTTAGTTTGCATATCTGCTCAAGGACCTCATTTTTATATTCGGTTCCTTGATCAGATCGTGATTCTAAAAAGTGTCCATAAATTAAATTAAATGCTCTACTAAAGCTTTTGCAATAGTTTTGGCTTCTTTGTTTGGTATTGGGATCAAAACAATATATTTTGTTAAATCGCACTGGATAGTCACACAGTAACGATTGTTGTTTATGGTTATTGGTAGTGGTCCTATCGTATCTATTGAAATTATTTCAAAAGCTTTTGACGGGGTTGTTGTTATTGTCATTGGTTCTCTAGTATGTTTGATAATTTTGTTTCCTCTGCACAACTCGCAGGCCTTCACGAATTGAGCAATAGAACCTTTCATATCACGCCATTTATATTTTTCACGGATACGTAGACACAAACGATGTTGTCCTACATGTCCTCCAGTAGAAGTATTATGATGGTTATGTAAAATAGTTTGTATATTGAGCACAAGAATCACAACTGTTGTGTTCAAGTTGGTTTGTTTACATCTCGAACTGCAATTACTTGCGTTTTTACCCGTGTAAAACCGATCAATTTTACTCGTGTTCAGTATTTTTCTTGCATTTGCCATTCTGTGCTTCCCTGTGTTATCGCCGTTTCCGAATATCGGGTGTGAATATTGCGAAAAACTTGTGAAAAATCTTCCGTACCGTGATCTTTTTTTGTGTGCCTGTTTTTGCAAGCCGTTGTTCCCTTGCTTCACTTTTGTGGCATCCGTACACTTGCACTGTGTGTGTTACGCGACGCGCCATCTATATCTTGATAACGTAAAGTGGCTCATTGGCGATCTAACTGAACAACTTCAATTGGCGATCAAAAGCACATTATTCGAAACTTGAGAAAATAGAAATTTCTTTGCGCGATATGTCTCTTGTGTGTTGTTCCTGTGCCGGTGACATCGTTTGAGTGTCAAGGCTTTTGCAAGGCAATTTTTCATCCTCGTTGTTGTGGAGTGCCTGCCGATACGCTTGAGGAGGCGAAGAGATACAATCAAATACACTGGTTTTGTCCTTCGTGCACGTCCCTTATAAAAGACATGCGTCTTAGGAATGCAACACGCGCCGCTTATGAGGTGGGCCAAGAGCATGCCCTCAATTCCCATAGCGACATTATGCAGAATTTGAAAACTGAAATAATGGATGAATTGAAAGCCGAAATCAGGACCAACTTTGCGAAGCTAATCAATTCTAGTACATGCACACCGAAATCTTCCAAACGTGTTAATGTTGGCCCGAGGCTCACCAGAAGTAGAAGGTTGTTTAGCACGGCTGCTGATCCATCTCAGAATAAGCAGCCACCTCTGTTGCTTGGGACAGGTAGTACACCCTCCCCAACATTAGAAATCGCCACGGTACCACCGAGTCAACCGAAATTTTGGTTGTATCTGTCGCGTATAGCAAGAGATGTTTCTGTCGGCCAAGTTTGCGCTTTAGCCAAGAAACGCCTTGG
The DNA here is from genome assembly GCF_035046485.1 of Aedes albopictus. Lineage (NCBI taxonomy): Eukaryota > Metazoa > Arthropoda > Insecta > Diptera > Culicidae > Aedes > Aedes albopictus. The sequence continues at coordinate 181,380,682 of NC_085136.1, read as the reverse complement.
AACTGAGGATGTCCAAGTTGTACGACTTGTGGCCAAAGGAAGGGACATAAGCACAATGTCCTTCATTTCGTTTAAGATTGGCATAAACATGGAGTTGAAATCCAAGGCATTGTCTACCTCTACGTGGCCAAAAGGTTTGGTCTACCGGGAGTTCAGTGACAACAGATCTGCGGAAAATTTTTGGCGCCCTACTGCTGCGGCCCCTTCCGACGATCCGTTGAACATTTCACCCGAGGTAGTCGAAATGGAGTAACTTACAGCAAACTCAATTTCTCCTTCATCCCGGGACGCACACTTGCCACGAGCCTTAAGGAAGCCCCTATTCCTCTCACCGCAGTCGAGCCCCTCCAGCCAGCGACCAGCAGTCGTCCCGGTCCTGCGTGTGAGCTGGGTGATGGGGTCTTCCGTACTCCGACTACAGGCAAGTACCCCGCTATTTTGTCAAGTTCGTCTGTTGTACTCCTCGTTGCTTCCAGTTCTACATCACCATCCCGACCATCTCCGCTTTGTGATATGCAATCCAGAACCGACGTGCCGATCACGGAACCCAGACGCATCGTAGAAAGCTTCTTGGAAGCCCCTGATCGCCCCAATTCAGTCCCGCCTCCCGCTGCCTTCGCTCATCACAGTCGTCTGGGTCCTGATTTTGGTGGTAGAGAAGGGGTCTTCCATCAAGCTTGCCTTGGCAAGTATAAATTCAATCCTAGTATTTCGTCGTGTGATGAGTTCTCCCCCACCCAGATTGACACATGCCCAGCCTACAACGACACGCCGACAACGTCTTCTAATCATCCCATGACGCTGGAGAATTCTTCACCAGGACGCACCATGGAAAGCATATTGGGAGCCCCTAGTTCCTCTTACTCAGTCGCGCCTACCGCAGCCAGCGTTCATCGGAGTCGTCCTGGTCCTGAGTGTAGAGGTGGATTGGGGGTCTCCCAACTTGCTATTGAAGGCAAGTATAATTGTTATCGCCAAAATTCGCCTCCTCCGATTCGAATTCCAGCACCTCCGATTCACACTCAACTTCTCCTCGATCGCCTGGAATAAATGGAAGTAACTGGTTTCCATCATGCAACCTTGATGTCATCTCTGATGAACGGACCCCGGGACGCACCTTTGCCGATTGCTCTAAGGAAGCCCCTATTCCACTCACCGCAGTCGTGCCCCTCCTGCCAGCGACCAGCAGCCGTCCCGGGCCTGCGTTTGAGTTGGAAGACGGGGTCTTCCGGAACCCTGATATCGGCAAGTATGATCTTCTATCGAATATACCGTCCCCTGAATCCAGCCCGATTTGCAGTCAATCCGCTGACCGAGATTCCACCGCCATGATAAAACGGGACATCGCTGTGTACTACCAAAACGTCGGCGGAATGAACTCAAGCATCGAGGATTACCGTTTCGGATGCTTGCTACGACATTGTTGTCTTAACCGAGACATGGCTAGACTCGCGCACGCTCTCCAATCAGGTGTTTGGATCGGAATATGAGGTGTTCCGATGCGACCGGAATCCGAGCAACAGCCGTAAATCAACAGGAGGAGGCACTCTTGTAGCTGTTCGTTCTAGGTTCAAGGCGAGGATCATCGAAAACGAGTTGTGGAAATGCCTAGAACAGGTTTGGATATCCGTGAAACTGGGCGACCGCACATTGTTTTTGTGCTCGTTGTACATTCCTCCTGATCGGATTCGTGACAACGAACTCATCCAAGCCCACTGTCAATCTGTTTTCGCTGTTATGGAGTCTGCCTCTCCGATTGACGACGTCTTCATCCTGGGCGACTTCAATTTTAGCAGCATCTCATGGATACCATCGCACAGTGGCTTTCTCTATCCAGATCCAGAACATTCGTCCATCCACGCCAGTGCTGTCATCCTGCTGGACAGCTATAGCGCTGCCACGCTCAGTCAAATCAACTCCACGACCAACGAAAATGGCCGTACTCTGGATCTGTGCTTCGCAAGTGCCCGGGATAAAGCGCCGTTCGTTTCCACGGCTCCGTGTGCTCTGGTTAAAGACGTCCCTCATCATCCTCCGTTGATTTTGGCCTTTGAGGAATATCACCCCCTCAAGTTCTTCGATCGTCCCGCCACCGTATCCTACAACTTCCAGAAAGCCGATCATCGAAGTATTTCAGAAGTTCTATCCAGTATTGAGTGGGAAAATGATCTCGATCCTCGTGACGTTGAAGCCGCCGCTCAAACTTTTTCCCATGTCCTGGCATACGTCATCGACAGGCACGTACCCAAGAAAATTCATCATCAAGACCCTCGGCATCCATGGCAAACCCGCCAACTGCGAAAGATGAAGTCTGCTAAGAGAGCAGCTCTGCGGAAATTCTCAACACACCGGACCCTTCCGCTTAGAAACCACTATGTGAGGCTCAATCATGAATATCAACGGGCCAGCCGGCTATCCTTCCAGCGGCACCAGCGAGGTATTGAGACCAAACTGAAAAGTCACCCAAAGACTTTCTGGAAATACGTGAACGAACAGCGCAAAGAATCTGGTCTGCCATCGTCAATGCAGCTGAATGGTCAAACCGCCTCTACCACTGACGAGATCTGTCGGCGTTTTGCCCAAAAATTCGCAAGCGTATTTAGCGACGAGACGGTGAGCGATAGTCAGGCTACCATCGCAGCCAACAACGTTCCACTAAATGGCCACTCACTGAGTGTAATCGATATCGACGATGGCATGATCCGCCGGGCCGCCACTCAGCTTGAATCGTCTGACAACCCTGGACCAGACGGTATACCGTCTACTTTTGTTAAGAAGCATATCGACTGTCTGTTAGTTCCGCTCCACATTGTGTTTCAGCTGTCACTATCCAGCGGTTCATTCCCTTCGTGCTGGAAATTCGCACACATGTTTCCAGTGCACAAAAAAGGAAGTAAACGTGACGTCGATAATTACCGCGGAATTACGTCTTTGTGTGCCGTGTCGAAGCTTTTTGAGTTGGTCATAATGGAACCACTGCTGTCGCATTGCAAGCAACTTCTGAGCGACGATCAACACGGGTTCACTTCCGGGCGCTCTACTTCCACCAATCTTCTATGCCTCACCTCGTATGTAACTAATAGCTTATCCGATAAAGCTCAGACAGACGTCATCTATACCGACCTCTCAGCCGCTTTCGACAAGCTGAATCACACTATTGCAGTTGCGAAGCTCGACCGACTTGGCGTCGGCGGCTATCTTCTGAACTGGTTCCGTTCATATCTCACCGGCCGGCATTTGTTGGTAGTGATAGGAGATAGCAGATCGGATAGCTTTGACGCAACTTCCGGAATACCACAAGGAAGCCATCTAGGACCGTTGATCTTCTTGATCTACTTCAACGACGTGCATGCTGTCATCAAAGGGCCTCGACTTTCTTACGGCGATGACCTCAAAATATTCCTGAAAATCCGCTCATTCCACGATTGCCTTGAGCTGCAAAATCAGCTGGATCACTTTGCTAATTGGTGTTCTCTGAACAGAATGGTAGTAAATCTTGCCAAGTGTTCCGTTATAACGTTCTCCCGTAAGAAGCAGCCAATCGTCTTTGACTATAGTCTCCTTGGCACGACAATCGAGCGCGTGACTCACGTGAAGGACCTGGGTGTTATACTGGACTCGCAGCTAACTTTCAAGCAACACATTTCATTCATTATCGATAAAGCGTCTCGGAATCTAGGATTAATATTCAGGATCGCTAAGAATTTCTCCGACATCTATTGCTTAAAAGCACTGTATTGCTCGCTTGTGCGCTCCACCCTTGAATATTGCGCTGCTGTCTGGAGTCCTGCTTACAATAACGGCGCCGAAAGAATTGAATCCGTTCAGCGTCGCTTTCTTCGGTTCGCACTCCGCCGGCTACCTTGGAGGGATCCGTTTCGCCTGCCGAGCTACGAGAACCGATGTCAGCTGATTGATCTACAACTACTCCGCTCGAGACGAGATGTAACCAGAGCACTGACCGTAGCTGATACGCTCCAGGGTCGAATCGATTGTGGGGCGATTCTGGAGCAAATCGATTTGAACGTTCAGCCAAGATCGCTTCGAAATAGTATCATGCTGAGACTGCCTCTACGTCGAACGAACTATGGGATACACGGTGCGATTAGCGGCTTGCAGCGGGTATTCAATAGAGTAGCTTCGTTGTTTGATTTCCACTTCTCACGTGAGACTCTACGCCGGAGGTTTTCGTCGTTCTTCGCAGGGCGAAATGACGGACGCTGATTATGCACTTACTTTAGTTTCTACTCCTGACCAAGTTTTGTTTCGTTGAATGTTGTCTCTGTATTATTATTTATTATTAGTTTCTTGACCATGTCATTGTATCATACTTCTTAACCATCATTGGGGCTACACCCAGCCTGTTGATGAAATAAATAAACTAAATACATGAGCATAGATGACCGTACAATTCGTAGTTGCTACTCCGTGATTGACCAGAACAATCGAAATTGCACAAGGAACCAACAAACGGAGCTTGGGAGTAGCTACCACTCTCAATGTGCACAGTTCGAGAATTCCAATAAAAACTTTATTAGTCAATAACGGCGCCGGCCACGTCCTTACGGTCATCGAGGAGGAAAAGAAATGTTAGTGTGACGTACGTTGCTACCAGGCTTGTCCGCACTGAGCGCATGAAAATTCTGCTCTTTAGATTTACACCATCAAGCACATCATAAATTAGAAATCTTTTCATCTTATCAGATAGAAAAATGTTGAAATATTGTAAATGTCATTTCGAACTGTCAAAAAACCGCACCGCAGAGCCACACGGAGCGCGCAAAGAGATTTTCACCCGGGTGAAAACACTCTAGTGAATTTCACTTTGACTGGCCCGTGCGGCGCTGTGGTGCAGTTTTTTGACAGTTCGAAATGACATTTACAATTTTTCAACATCCTTCTGTCGGATAAGATGAAAAGATTTCTAATTTATGATGTGCTTGATGGTGTAATTCCAAAGAGCAGAATTTTCATGCGCTCTGTGCGGACAAGCCTGGTTGCTACTAGAGACCGAGATCACCTCATCTTCTCCACGACTGTCACGGGAAGGAGTTTTTGTTAGTGGGGAGGGGGAGAGTCACATGATTTGGATTCACTTTGGTAAGTGATGTGATTCATGCAACCTTTACTTGAGTCAAAACATTTATTCATTTTGACTAAAATATTACAAATGTCGACACCGAAGATGACGAACTATTCAAATTTTTGTGTAAATGCAAAAAATGAAAGAAAAATATTTATTATCAACTGAATGTGCATTGAAAACTAGCGCCGATCAGGCACCGAAATTATCTGATAGAAGGTGATACAATCAATTATCTGATAGACCACTGATACTATCAATTTGAGCTACTGATACTATCAGTTCTTTTCTATCAGTGATAGTATCACTGATAGAACGGGTTCTATCAGGGATAGAAAAAATAAAGATAGTATCTCTATCAGTAAAAATAGTGATAGAGATACTATCAGCAAAACATCTATCAATTGATAGAGATAGAAGTTCTATCTCTATCAATTGATAGACTGACAGAAAGAAAATTTTTGGACAATGAGCAAGACGCATCATAAGCCGTCATAGAATATTAAGTTATGTTCTGAATAGACATTATGAAACCCATGCAATATGGGTATTTTCGGAATGGGCTCGAAGAGTAGAAGCCGAAAATCGATGTCCGCCGCCATTTTGAAATCCAAGATGGCGGCCATCGGATTTCAAAAAATGCTGTAAACCCATGCAATATAGGTATTTTCGGAACGGGCTGGAAGAGCAGAAGTCGAAAATCGATGTACGCCGCCATTTTGAAATCCAAGATGACGGCCATCGGATTTCAAAAAATGCTGTAAACCCATGGAATATGGGTATTTTCGGAACGGGCTTGAAGAGTACAAGTCGTAAATCGATGTCCGCCGCCATTTTGAAATCCAAGATAGCGGCCATCGGATTTCAAAAAATGTTGTAAACCCATGCAATATAGGTATTTTCGGAACGGGCTCGAAGAGTAGAAGTCGAAAATCGATGTCCGCCGCCATTTTGAAATCCAAGATGGCGGCCATCGGATTTCAAAAAATGCTGTAAACCCATGGAATATGGGTATTTTCGGAACGGGCTCGATGAGTAGAAGTCGAAAATCGATGTCCGCCGCCATTTTGAAATCCAAGATGGCGGCCATCGGATTTCGAAAAATGCTGTAAAGCCATTGAATATGGGTATTTTCGGAACTGGTTCGAAGAGTAGAAGTCGAAAATCGATGTCCGCCGCCATTTTGAAATCCAAGATGTCGGCCATCGGTTTTGAAAAAATGTTGTAAACCCATGCAATATAGGTATTTTCGGAACGGGCTCGAAGAGTAGAAGTCGAAAATCGATGTCCGTGCCATTTTGAAATTCAAGATGGCGGCTATCGGATTTCAAAAATTGCTGTAAACTTATGCAATATGGGTATTTTCGGAACGGGCTCGAAGAGATCAAGTCGAAAATCGATGGTCGCCGCCATTTTGAAATCCAAGATGGCGGCCATCGGATTTCAAAAAATGCTGTTGTAAACCCATGCAATATGGGTATTTTCGGAACGGGCTCGAAGAGTAGAAGTCGAAAATCGATGTCCGCCGCCATTTTGAAATCCAAGATGGCGGCCATCAGATTTCAAAAATTGTTGTAAAGCCATGGAATATGGGTATTTTCGGAACGGGCTCGAAGAGTAGAAGTCGAAAATCGATGTCCGCCGCCATTTTGAAATCCAAGATGGCGGCTATCGGATATCAAAAATTGTTGTAAACTTATGCAATATGGGTATTTTCGGAACGGGCTCGAAGAGTAGAAGTCGAAAATCGATGTCCGCCGCCATTTTGAAATCCAAGATGGCGGCCATCGGATTTCAAAAAATGCTGTAAACCCATGGAATATGGGTATTTTCGGAACGGGCTCGAAGAGTAGAAGTCGAAAATCGTAGTCCGCCGCCATTTTGAAATCCAAGATAGCGGCCATCGGATTTCAAAAAAAGGTGTAAACCCATGCAATATAGGTATTTTCGGAACGGGCTCGAAGAGTAGAAGTCGAAAATCGTAGTCCGCCGCCATTTTGAAATCCAAGATAGCGGCCATCGGATTTCAAAAAAAGGTGTAAACCCATGCAATATAGGTATTTTCGGAACGGGCTCAAAGAGTAGAAGTCGAAAATCGATGTCCGCCGCCATTTTGAAATCCAAGATGGCGGCCATCGGATTTCAAAAAATGCTGTAAACCCATGGAATATGGGTATTTTTGGAACGGGCTCGAAGAGTAGAAGTCGAAAATCGGGTCCGCCGCCATTTTGAAATCCAAGATGGCGGCCATCAGATTTCAAAAAATGCTGTAAACCCATGGAATATGGGTATTTTCGGAACGGGCTCGAAGAGTAGAAGTCGAAAATCGATGTCCGCCGCCATTTTGAAATCCAAGATGGCGGCCATCGGATTTCAAAAAATGCTGTAAACCCATGGAATATGGGTATTTTCGGAACGGGCTCGAAGAGGAGAAGTCGAAAATCGATGTCCGCCGCCATTTTGAAATCCAAGATGGCGGCCATCGGATTTCAAAAAATGCTGTAAACCCATGGAATATGGGTATTTTCGGAACGGGCTCGAAGAGTAGAAGTCGAAAATCGATGTCCGCCGCCATTTTGAAATCCAAGATGGCGGCCATAGGATTTCAAAAAATGTTGTAAACCCATGATATATAGGTATTTTTGGAACGGGCTCGAATAGTAGAAGTCGAAAATCGATGTACGCCGCCATTTTGAAATCCAAGATGGCGGCCATCGGATTTCAAAAAATGCTGTAAAGCCATGGAATATGGGTATTTTCGGAACTGGCTCGAAGAGTAGTCCGCCGCCATTTTGAAATCCAAGATGTCGGCCATCGGTTTTGAAAAAATGTTGTAAACCCATGCAATATAGGTATTTTCGGAACGGGCTCGAAGAGTAGAAGTCGAAAATCGATGTCCGCCGCCATTTTGAAATCCAAGATGGCGGCCATCAGATTTCAAAAATTGTTGTAAAGCCATGGAATATGGGTATTTTCGGAACGGGCTCGAAGAGTAGAAGTCGAAAATCGATGTCCGCCGCCATTTTGAAATCCAAGATGGCGGCCATCGAATTTCAAAAAATGCTGTAAACCCATGGAATATGGGTATTTTCGGAACGGGCTCGAAGAGTAGAAGTCGCCGTCATTTTGAAATCCAAGATGGCGGCCATCGGATTTCAAAAAATGCTGTAAACCCATGGAATATGGGTATTTTCGGAACGGGCTCGAAGAGTAGAAGTCAAAAATCGATGTCCGCCGCCATTTTGAAACCCAAGATAGCGGCCATCGGATTTCAAAAAATGCTGTAAACCCATGCAATATAGCTATTTTCGGAACGGGCTCGAAGAGTAGAAGTCGAAAATCGATGTCCGCCGCCATTTTGAAATCCAAGATGGCGGCCATCGGATTTCAAAAAATGCTGTAAACCCATGGAATATGGGTATTTTCGGAACGGGCTCGAAGAGTAGAAGTCGAAAATCGATGTCCGCCGCCATTTTGAAATCCAAGATGGCGGCCATCGGATTTCAAAAAATGCTGTATGGAATATGGGTATTTTCGGAACGGGCTCGAAGAGTAGAAGTCGAAAATCGATGTCCGCCGCCATTTTGAAATCCAAGATGGCGGCCATAGGATTTCAAAAAATGTTGTAAACCCATGAAATATAGGTATTTTTTGGACGGGCTCGAATAGTAGAAGTCGAAAATCGATGTCCGCCGCCATTTTGAAATCCAAGATGGCGGCCATCGGATTTCAAAAAATGCTGTAAAGCCATGGAATATGGGTATTTTCAGAACTGGCTCGAAGAGTAGAAGTCGAAAATCGATGTCCGCCGCCATTTTGAAATCCAAGATGGCGGCCATCAGATTTCAAAAATTGTTGTAAAGCCATGGAATATGGGTATTTTCGGAACGGGCTCGAAGAGTAGAAGTCGAAAATCGATGTCCGCCGCCATTTTGAAATCCAAGATGGCGGCTATCGGATATCAAAAATTGTTGTAAACTCATGCAATATGGGTATTTTCGGAACGGGCTCGAAGAGTAGAAGTCGAAAATCGATGGTTGCCGCCATTTTGAAATCCAAGATGGCGGCCATCGGATTTCAAAAAATGTTGTAAACCCATGCAATATGGGTATTTTCAGAACGGGCTCGAAGATTAGAAGTCGAAAATCGATTGACGCCGCCATTTTGAAATCCCAGATGGCGGCCATCGGATTTCATACAGAGTGATTGGTTCCGGACTTAAAAAATTTTAGGGCAGCTAGGTCTTCAAAAGGTATGAAAAAATGCCCAAGGAACATAGGAACAAATCACTGCTAAGTGAGATATTCACATTTTAATTTTTTAAAGTTAGCTCAATTTTGAAATCAAATATCTCAGGAAATAAAGGTCGTACGAAAGCTAATGAACTTATCTTTCTTAGCTTCTCTGACGAGGATTTGGTAAAAACTACTTTAAAGATTCAAATTTCAAAAAGTTTGCAAAAAGTGTTTTAAAAATCTGTCATTTTTTAGATGTTTTTGAAAAATTTTAAATGAATAAATAACTTCTGTTAAAAAAGTTCTTCTACAAAACATGCACAAACTTGTTCTCTAAAAATGTTTCTTTGACAGCAAAACTCTATCTTTTATAGATTACCCAAGAAATGATTTTGAAAATAACACTCCAAATTGCATAAACTTCATACCAAAACAATAGTCATCGCCCTATCAGTTCGCGCGTTCGTTTGTTGTTGCTCCACAGCATGAGGACGACGGCAGCTGCTGGTGCTGTCGTTGCGAACGGAAAACGAGTTCGCTCTTTGACGCGTCGCATCTCTGCCTGCGGAAGCAATCGAGGCGGAGTTTGGTATTAATAAATCGTGTGAGCAAACTAAGTGCGACGTGCACTAAACTTATTTTTCGACGGACCGAAAGCAACGATGAAAGTTTATGTATTTACAAGAGCATACATTTAAATCCCTCGCACTCGTAGCTCTGCTGCGGTGCTGTTCAGATGAGGGGGTCTATGCGTGCGGCAATTTGAAAGATTATTTTTTTGTTTGACAATGTAAGTGCATTCTTCTTCTATCTGGCATAACACCCCCACTGGGAGGAGACTGTTTCTCAGCTTTTAAAGGAACGTTGGGGATTTTTAGGCGATATTGGGGAGGATAAAGGAAACTTAGAACTCATGAGGTTCTTCGGAAAAAATGATGCCTCTGGAAAATTTAAGCAGCAAATTGGGTATTTTTTAGACGTTGAGGATTTTAGGAGAAATTGGGGATTTGAGAGGAAGTAAGGCATTTTAGGAGAATTTGGGGATTTTTAAGGAACTTTGGGAGTTTTGGGAGATATTGGGGAGAATAAAGAAAGCTTAGGACGGGGTAATTGCGCTCGCGACGACGGATCCGTTTTTTTATACCTATTGTGTGCTATAGGTAGTCCGTTTTGTTCTCGGCCGAACACAGCAGTATCGTGTGCCGCGGTAGTTATCGTTGTGCACAGATATAGCATTAGGTTCGTGTCGAATGAAACAATGGCGGAATCGATGCAGAAGAACGGGAATGCAAAACAGTTTGTTTACACAAACGGACATTCAGTGGAAGTGCGTATGTCGATCGCGGGAACCAATGCGCAGTATGTCAGAGTATTTGACTTGCCGCCAGAACTGTCCGACGATAACTTATCGTCGGTTCTCAAGGAGTACGAAAAAATAGATCGAGTTGTGCGGGAAAAATTTCTTGCGAATTTGGGTCTTGACCATGTCTACAACGGAATACGAGGAGTGTATATGGATGTAGCAAAAGCAATTCCACCAACAATCGACATCGGTGACAAGAAAGGGCGAATCTTCTACGAAGGTTTGAAGCACATGTTTTTGTGTCACGGAATCGGACATCGAAGGGACGTTTGCCCTCAGCGCAGGGATGGCATTCACCATTTGCAAAGAGTTACATTCACTTGCTACTATCTCAGTTCATAATCATACTATCAAAAAACAATGTATGGATGACTTTTACCTTGTAGTTTTATCTGAAAGTTTGCCGAATATCATAAGGGTCGCACACGCATGCTTAACTCGTGAGCGAGCTGTGAAAGCAACTCTCCACGCAGTGAATGAAATTGACATTTCCGATTTCCGACGTCTACTCATCGAACCCGTTCCGAAAATACCCATATTTTATGGGTTTCTATCGACTTTAAAAATCCGATGGCCGCCACCTTGAATTTCAAAATGGCACCAAACATCGATTTTTGACTTCTACTCATCGAGCCCGTTCCAAAAATACCCATATTGCATGGGTTTCAATAGATTTTCCAAATCCGATCTTGGATTTCAAAATGGCGGCGTACATCGATTTTCGACATCTACTCTTCGAGCCCGTTCCGAATATACCTATATTGCATGGGATCTTGGGTTTCGAAATGGCACCGTACATCGATTTTCGACTTCAACTCTTCGAGCCCGTTCCGAAAATACCCATATTGTATGGGTTTTTACCGATTTTCAAAATCCAATGGCCGCCATCTTGGATTTCAAAATGGCAGCGTACATCGGTTTTCGACATCTACTCTTCGAGCCGAGCCCATTCCGAAAATACCCATATTCCATGGGTTTACAAGTTTTTGAAATCCGATGGCCGCCATCTTGGATTTCAAAATGGCGGCGGACACCGATTTTCGACATCTGCTCTTCGAGCCCGTTCCAAAAAATATCTATATTGCATGGGTTTACAACCATTTTTGAAATCCGATGGCCGCCATCTTGGATTTCAAAATGGCGGCGGACATCGATTTTTGGCTTCTACTCTTCGAGCCAGTTCCGAAAATACCCATATTGCATGGGTTTACAAGTTTTTGAAATCCGATGGCCGCCATCTTGGATTTCAAAATGGCGGCGGACATTAATTTTAGGCTTCTACTCTTCGAGCCCGTTCCGAAAATACCCATATTGCATGGGTTTACAACCGTTTTTGAAATCCGATGGCCGCCATCTTGGATTTCAAAATGGCGTCGGACACCGATTTTCGACATCTATTCTACGAGCCCGTTCCAAAAATACCCATATTGCATGGGTTTACAAGTTTTTGAAATCCGATGGCCGCCATCTTGGATTTCAAAATGGTGGCGGACATCAATTTTAGGCTTCTACTCTTCGAGCCCGTTCCAAAAATACTCATATTGCATGGGTTTACAACCGTTTTTGAAATCCGATGGCCGCCATCTTGGATTTCAAAATGGCGGCCGACATCGATTTTCGACTTCAACTCTTCGAGCCCGTTCCGAAAATACCCATATTGCATGGGTTTCTACCGATTTTCAAATTCCGATGGCCGCCATCTTGGATTTCAAAATGTCAGCGTACATCGGTTTTCGACATCTACTCTTCGAGCCGAGCCCATTACATTTTTGAAATCCGATGGCCGCCATCTTTGATTTCAAAATGGCGGCGGACATCGATTTTTGGCTTCTACTCTTCGAGCCCGTTCCGAAAATACCCATATTGCATGGGTTTACAAACATTTTTGAAATCTGATGGCCGCCATCTTGTATTTCAAAATGGCGGCGGACATCGATTTTAGGCTTCTACTCTTCGAGCCCGTTTCGAAAATACCCATATTGCATGGGTTTACAACCATTTTTGAAATCCGATGGCCGCCATCTTGGATTTCAAAATGGCAGCGGACATCGATTTTTGGCTTCTACTCTTCGAGCCCGATCCGAAAATACCCATATTGCATGGGTTTACAACAGTTTTTGAAATCCAATGGCCGCCATCTTTAATTTCAAAATGGCGGCGGACATCGATTTTTGGCTTCTACTCTTCGAGCCCGTTCCGAATATACCCATATTGCATGGGTTTACAACCATTTTTGAAATCCGATGGCCGCCATCTTTGATTTCAAAATGGCAGCGGACATCGATTTTTGGCTTCTACTCTTCCAGCCCGTTCCGAAAATACCTATATTGCATGGGTTTACAACCATTTCTGAAATCCGATGGCCGCCATCTTGGATTTCAAAATGGCGGCGGACATCGATTCGATTCCGAAAATACCAAGGGGTTGGTCACTCGGCACATTGTGCCCGGCACACATGCCGGCACATCTCGGCACACATGCCGGCACAATCCGACACACATGGGCACAACATAGAAATCCAACTTTGCGGTATGGAATCAAACTGTCATTATACTTACGATTGCAAAAAAATCCCTTCATACAGATTCTAGACAAGTGTTCTGGGTGGAATTTTGTCGGTAAACACCGACTAGACCAATAACATTCGCCAAAAATAGACAGGATTATAATTAGCGCAAAAACATTCTAAGAAAATATTCCACTGGGCACATTCGGCACACCTCCGGCACGTTCGGCACACTTCGGCACACACTGAAAAACAACCGGCAGTTTAGGCACATATTGGCACACGCTCAAAAATCACGGCACAAATGAAGTGTGCAGAATGACCAACCCCTTGGAAAATACCCATGTTGCATGGGTTTACAACAGTTTTTGAAATCCGATGGCCGCCATCTTGAATTTCAAAATGGCGGCGGACACCGATTTTCGACATCTATTCTACGAGCCCGTTCCAAAAATACCCATATTGCATGGGTTTACAACCATGTTTAAAATACGATGGCCGTCATCTTTGATTTCAAAATGGCGGCCGACATCGATTTTCGACTTCAACTCTTCGAGCCCGTTCCGAAAATACCCATATTGCATGGGTTTCTACCGATTTTCAAAATCTGATGGCCGCCATCTTGGATTTCAAAATGGCGGCGGACATTGATTTTAGGCTTCTACTCATTGAGCCCGTTCCGAAAATACCCATATTGCATGGGTTAACAACCGTTTTTGAAATCCGATGGCCATCAACTTTGATTTCAAAATGACGGCCGACATCGATTTTCGACTTCAACTCTTCGAGCCCGTTCCGAAAATACCCATATTGTATGGGTTTCTACCGATTTTCAAAATCCGATGGCCGCCATCTTGGATTTCAAAATGGCAGCGTACATCTGTTTTCGACATCTACTCTTCGAGCCGAGCCCATTCCGAATATACCCATATTGCATGGGTTTACAAGTTTTTGAAATCCGATGGCCGCCATCTTGGATTTCAAAATGGCGGCGGACACCGATTTTCGACATCTACTCTTCGAGCCCGTTCCAAAAATACCTATATTGCATGGGTTTACAACCATTTTTGAAATCCGATGGCCACCATCTTTGATTTCAAAATGGCGGCGGACATCGATTTTTGGCTTCTACTCTTCGAGCCCGTTCCGAAAATACCCATATTGCATGGGTTTACAACCATTTTTGAAATCCGATGGCCGCCATCTTGGATTTCAAAATGGCGGCGGACATCGATTTTTGGCTTCTACTCTTCGAGCCCGTTCCGAAAATACCCATATTGCATGGGTTTACAACCATTTTTGAAATCCAATGGCCGCCATCTTTGATTTCAAAATGGCGGCGGACACCGGTTTTCGACATCTATTATACGAGCCCGTTCCAAAAATATCCATATTGCATGGGTTTCCAACCATTTTTGAAATCCGATGGCCGCCATCTTGGATTTCAAAATGGCGGCGGACATCGATTTTTGGCTTCTACTCTTCGAGCCCGTTCCGAAAATACCCATATTGCATGGGTTTACAACCATTTTTGAAATCCGATGGCCGCCATCTTGGATTTCAAAATGGCGGCGGACAACGATTTTTGGCTTCTACTCTTCGAGCCCGTTCCGAATATACCCATATTGCATGGGTTTACAAGTTTTTGAAATCCGATGGCCGCCATCTTGGACTTCAAAATGGCGGCGGACACCGATTTTTGACATCTACTCTTCGAGCCTGTTCCAAAAATACCCATATTGCATGGGTTTACAACCATTTTTGAAATCCGATGGCCGCCATCTTGGATTTCAAAATGGCGGCGGACAACGATTTTTGGCTTCTACTCTTCGAGCCCGTTCCGAATATACCCATATTGCATGGGTTTACCTAGGTGCTGCGAATAGAAACGGTTTTATTTTTCAAGCTAGCTAACACACACCAACACACTCCCGGCACACAGCTTGTAAACTCGCACGAGCGTTCAATTTTCTTGCAAACACCTCTCTCAGCGCAGTTGTCAAACATGCCGTCGCGACGCTGTTCGGAAATGGTAAACATGATCAATCCACCATTATTCCAGTTTTGTTTTCGTGTGCAAAGTTTATTATTTTCCATTCGCGATGGAAATTTTGATGGATAGTTATTACAAAATTAGCTGAAAAGGGTTCAAAACAATGTTTATCCTTCTCCTCGCTTTCCAACGGATTGACAGCGGCAAATGGAGATATCGTGACTACAGTTTTGATTATATCCGCAGCACCTAGATAACAATACTCTTCAATCAAGCACACAGGTACAACAAGGTTTAACATAACCTCTATCTTCAATGTTTGGCTCCCAATGTTTGGCTCCCGCAGAGAGAGCATATTGAGTCAGTCCGCGATACTCAGGGGTTTACAACAGTTTTTGAAATCCAATGGCCGCCACCTTGGATTTCAAAATGGCGGCGGACACCGATTTTCGACATCTATTCTACGAGCCCGTTCCAAAAATACCCATATTGCATGGGTTTACAACCATTTTTGAAATGCGATGGCCGCCATCTTGGATTTCAAAATGGCGGCGAACATCGATTTTAGGCTTCTACTCTTTGAGCCCGTTCCGAATATACCCATATTGCATGGGTTTACAACCATTTTTGAAATCCGATGGCCGCCATCTTTGATTTCAAAATGGCGGCGGACATCGATTTTTGGCTTCTACTCTTCGAGCCCGTTCCGAAAATACCCATATTGCATGGGTTTACAACAGTTTTTGAAATCCAATGGCCGCCATCTTGGATTTCAAAATGGCGGCGGACACCGATTTTCGACATCTATTCTACGAGCCCGTTCCAAAAATACCCATATTGCATGGGTTTACAACCATTTTTTAAATCCGATGGCTGCCATCTTGGATTTCAAAATGGCGGCGGACATCGATTTTCGACATCTACTCTTCGAGCCTGTTCCAAAAATACCCATATTGCATGGGTTTACAACCATTTTTGAAATCCGATGGCCGCCATCTTGGATTTCAAAATGGCGGCGGACATCGATTTTTGGCTTCTACTCTTCGAGCCCGTTCCGAAAATACCCATGTTGCATGGGTTTACAACAGTTTTTGAAATCCGATGGCCGCTATCTTGAATTTCAAAATGGCGGCGGACACCGATTTTCGACATCTATTCTACGAGCCCGTTCCAAAAATACTCATATTGCATGGGTTTCAATCGATTTTCCAAATCCGATCTTGGATTTCAAAATGGCGGCGTACATCGAGTTTCGACATCTACTCTTCGAGTCCGTTCCGAATATACCCATCTTGGATGGGTTTACAACAGTTTTTGAAATCCGATACCCGCCATCTTGGATTTCAAAATGGCGGCCGACATCGATTTTCGACTTCAACTCTTCGAGCCCGTTCCGAAAATACCCACATTGCATGGGTTTCTACCGATTTTCAAATTCCGATGGCCGCCATCTTGGATTTCAAAATGTCATCGTACATCGGTTTTCGACATCTACTCTTCGAGCCGAGCCCATTCCATTTTTGAAATCCGATGGCCGCCATCTTTGATTTCAAAATGGCGGCGGACATCGATTTTTGGCTTCTACTCTTCGAGCCCGTTCCGAAAATACCCATATTGCATGGGTTTACAACCATTTTTGAAATCCGATGGCCGCCATCTTGGATTTCAAAATGGCGGCGGACATCGATTTTTGGCTTCTACTCTTCGAGCCCGTTCCGAAAATACCCATATTGCATGGGTTTTCAACAGTTTTTGAAATCCGATGGCCGCTATCTTGAATTTCAAAATGGCGGCGGACACCGATTTTCGACATCTATTCTACGAGCCCGTTCCAAAAATACCCATATTGCATGGGTTTACAACAGTTTTTGAAATCCAATGGCCGCTATCTTTATTTTAAAATGGCGGCGGACATCGATTTTTGGCTTCTACTCTTCGAGCCCGTTCCGAATATACCCATATTGCATGGGTTTACAACCATTTTTGAAATCCGATGGCCGCCATCTTTGATTTCAAAATGGCAGCGGACATCGATTTTTGGCTTCTACTCTTCGAGCCCGTTCCGAAAATACCTATATTGAATGGGTTTACAACCATTTTTGAAATCCGATGACCGCCATCTTGGATTTCAAAATGGCGGCGGACATCGATTCGATTCCGAAAATACCAAGGGGCCCAAGCAACACACTTGGACATTAATAAGTTCCTGTAATTTGTATGCAACTATATCGAAAGTTATGCCATTTGAACCAATAGTCTTATTAACGACTAAATTGCAACTAAAAAAGCGCAAGGGGTGGAGCCAATATAAAACATTCATTCGTATTTTAAATGGCTTTAGTACGCAATCGATTTATAACCAAGATACAACTTATAGTCGACTTACAAATTGTGACCGATTCGACAACAAGTCAGATAGTCAGCACATGTGCTCTACCAGTGACTATGCATCCAGAGTTTCGTTCGTGTGATTAATTATTGTGTGTACAAATTTACCGCAAATAAGGCTGACCGCGAACGTAAATTTGTGTGCCGCTCCAGATTTATTGGGAAGTCACGCATTTTGGCTCCGCATTTTCAACGCGCCTTAGTCTACCTATCATTTTGTGAGTGAAAATTTAGGCATTTGTGGCGAAAGTTTACTCGCCATATTGCCTTCACAAAGTACATTTCAGCTGCTTATTTAATGCGCCCGTAAAATGCTGCAAATTAATTTTAGTATTAGAAAGATCATATTTGCTAAATCATGTCTATGGAAATCGGTTTTAACAAAGAAATAATGCTGCACACGGCCCGCATAATTGTAAACCGTAAATGCACTATCTCGCATACTGTTTACAACAATTTCCTACAATGCTTGAACAATCTCACATGTAGTCAGTCATCACAGTATGTTTTAGTGTGAGTATATTGTAGTAACCCATTTGGCATATATTGTAATGGGTCAAATAACAATATGACGAATAGGCGGTTAAGTTAGATTACAATAAAAAATCAGCATTTTTCTCGAACAAAATTTTCGCGAAACAGTATGCCAAATTGTCGACATATTATCCATTTTTTGGAGCAAAAATTGTATGGCAAATTGTTGTAAAACTGTGAAACCATAAAATAATTACTTTCAATGAAATTGTCAGTTTATTGTACAACATGTTGAAGTGTACAGTATACTGTATTGTTTACATACGTTTTTAAAATAAGTTATTGAACAATTTGCTATTATCGAGTAACTGGTTTCGCGAACAAAAAAATCATGTCGATTTGCATTAAAATGAGCCTTTATTTTTCTAATTTTGAACATATAATGCTGATTTGATTGCAAATTGACATGGGTTTTTGTTCTTGAAAACAGTTACTTGATAATAGCTAATTGCCTTCAAAAATAAACAAATGAATAATGAAAAAGCGTATATTTGTATAAAAAACTGGTATTTAAAACGAGATTTACAAAAATGTTGGTCAAGTTAAATCATAAATTTTACGTAACTGTTTGTTTTACACCGCGCATTTTTTTTTCTATTTAAAATCATTCAACACTTAGGTATGTATAATGAAACTGAACACTAACTTAGGCCGAGTTCCCCAACTAACAATCGCAAGCCGCAAACCAGCATGCATGCTGAATTGTTGCTTTATAATAGTAATTATAGCTGAACTAAAATTATGCTGTACACATTACTGTACAAATGTTTTTTTCAATTGAAAAAGTAGCCAATGTTCAACCTTTCGTATCGGTATCAACAATTATAAATTTAAACACTTTTCAAGCGTTTAATAATATTTTTATTCGACTTGCACTTACTTCTTTACAAAATAGTTTAACAAGACCTTTTTCTGCTTCTTGTCAAGTACATGCAAAAATTAGAACTTGTATCTGTACAATGTGATTTTCACAAGTCAAATAAGCGCTTTCGTTTCATCATACTTCGACTCAGTGTACAGGATGAAAAACAAGTGTTGTTTTACTGAACAGCAGCTGAATTAACATGTTCTTCAGTTGTTAACCATAAACAAAACATTATTCACCACTGCTGAATAGGAGTCAAAGTGTAATCATTATACAACCACGGGAAGTTTATGTTTTGATTTGAGCGCGTCATTTCATCATCTCTAGGATGGCGCAGATAGGAAGGCAAGCGGCTGGCAATCGATGGGTCTCGAGTTCGAATCTTGATTTAGGTAAATGTATTTGTAGTTATTACTTCACAATAGTTGTTCACAGCATAAAGTGTCAATCCGAAACTCTCGTAGAAATTGAAAAATTTTGCATTTTATTTTTTTAAATCATTTTTGCAGTAGCTGAATAAAATGTTTCAAACAACAAACAGTTCAGTTGGTACACAACACTATGCTTTATTGTTTCTCCAAATTTGTGTGAACAAAACCCGAACAAAGGTTGTGCCTGAAAATTATCTAAATGTTATTCAGCACCATGCTGAATTAATTCATCGTAAAGGTGCTTGTAAAAAGAGTAATTGTTAGTTGGGTCATGCAGTTCAATCTACCCGCGCACACCATCGTATCTAGCCAGGAAATTGCGATTTTTGCTCGGTTTATATTTGTTGTGAAGAGTTTCGAGGGTGTATTCCTGAATCAACAGAAGTGTGATAGTTTACAAAAATCTGATGCGATCTTTAGGCTTGAATTGTAACATGCTCACTAGACCATTCTCACTTCTTCAATCCAAGAAAAACATTAGATTGGAAATCACTAGTAACTCTCGTCAAGCAGGACAGTATAGCCCTGGTAGTAGCAGAACTCTGCCGGGGGACATCTAGTTCGAAATTAATTGCAGGATCCTATAACGTTGTAATTGCGATGAGTTGATCCATCGCTTCAATGATGGAGCTTCAATGGCATCTTTCAAACATGTTCCTCTGCCTTCCGATTACTACTTTCTTCCAGCGGCATCATGATCTGTGCGCCATCCGATGTTTGTTTTAGCCTCCCGTTGTTCCGTATAAACACCCAAGGACAAATCTGGAGATAACAGCACTGCCGAATCCATGATGGACAGCTTGGGCTTGACTGGGAGTAGGTTGTGGTTTTCATCTGGAATAAATTCAAGCAGAACGGTTGGTTACGCAAAGATTTGTGAAGTTTCTACGGCAGTAACACTCGGTATAGTATAAGATTCGGATAACTTACCTTTTCCGGTCGCTGGATGTTCAAGACATCCTGTGCGAAAAAGCGGAAGTTCTCTGGATTTCCTGGTTTATTGCTAATTTTGATAATGAACAACAGCGGCTGCACGATGAAAATTTACCAACACACAAAATTTATTCAATACACAAAGCTCACTACTATTAACGCATGCACCCATTTGCCAAATTGTTAAAAGTGAGTAACTTATGGTGAAATGTATATATGTATGTGTGCTGTGCAAATGGAAAAGCGAACCATTTGACAGACGTTGACTTAATATTTCTACAATTTATGACAAAAATGCACCAACAAATTGTTGAACAATGTGTGGACACTTTGACAAATTGTTAAAATTAGACATGGATTAATATTGGTGTTCTTTATTGTCGAAAGCTTCGGGATTCATATTTTTCAACACAATAACAACCATTTGTGACAAAGTAACATTAACTGTAAGTAGACATGTACTGTTTGGATGTTATCACAAACTGTATTTTTCTATGCGGGGGTACACGGCACCACCAAACTACTCAAAAATAGGATCTTTTGACGCAATCCCATAGATCGGCCAAAATTTGAGTAAATCGATTAAACTCACGCTAGGTAAATTGCCTTTACTTCCAGCTAAAAAATATACTCAAGAGTAGGGAAATTCAAGACCTCCCTCATTCAACACAAATTTGGGAAAATGTACATTTACCCAAAATTGGCTTACTCAAGGACGTTGGATAGACGCATCTCTGTTTATTTTTGACAACATCGCTGTGGGAGGGAAAAACAAACTTATTTTGAGTAACTAATCAATTCGATATACTCAATTGAGGGTTAAATCTACCCAAAAATAAGGTAGTTTGAATTTTCCGTGTAGGACATAAATAACCAAAAAAAACGACACTTGGACGTTTACTTACTATTTACGTCGTCGACAATCATTTATTACGTAACAAAAATTTCACGTTTTTTTGTAAAAATTGTAAACCCATAGTAAAAATTTTCGTGGGAAACTCCTAATATATTTGTGCGTTACGTAATCATATATTCAAATCCTTCCAGTGGTTCAGTATTGCGAAAATAATGACGGTTTTTTTTTCGGTACAATATTATACTTCAAATCAGATTTATTTTATTTTGCCGTTTTAATTTTATAACATTTATGTCGTTTTTCTTATTGATCCAGTTCCAACCTGGATTGGAACTGGATGAGATCACAGTTTCAACCCCAACCCGACTACGGTTTCGCTTGTACTAAAGTTTGTTTGAGTTTGTTTGAGGTTCGTTTGTTTACACATTTTCCGCCAATCCAGTTCTAACCAGGTTCAAAAAGGAAAACGGCAATAGAGTATGTCGATAGATTTGTGAAGAAAATGATACATTTTATTTGTGCATGATTTCGTTGTTTTTGAAACATTTTAGTATTATTTATAGTGCATTTAATATTTTTCATGATCGCAAAAACATTTTGCCGCACATTTTGCAACTTCCTCCCCTCCTGTCAAAATTTTTCGTTATGTTCTAAATAAGTTCGAAGTGCAACATGTTTATAACAATCAGTATCAATGTTTTGGTTGTTTTGGTTTTTAAACGGTCGTAACTAAGGTTCGTTGAAACAATCAGATTATACCGCAGTTACAAATTGGTTTCGCATGTTTCGACTAACGATGACATTTATTAACATTTCGCTAGTTGTTATAAACATGTTATACCTCCGTTTGGCTTTAACAATAGGATTTTAATAGGTTTTAAATTTGTTTCAGATGTTTTTATTTTCTGAATCGAAATGAAAACACCCGTTGTTTCATGAAAACTCAGTTGCAACATGTTTGCAACGATGATCATTTCTATTTTAGTTGCTTGGGGGTTGGTCACTCGGCACATTGTGCCCGGCACACATGCCGGCACCAGCGTTACCAGATCTACGGAAATTTCCGTAGATCTACGGAATTGCGCTTATTTTACGGAACTACGGATCCGTAGAATAAATCTACTGAAAACCCGGTTTTTATACGGAAACCTACGGAAAGCTACGGGAAATCTACGGATTTTCAACCTGAATCTACGGAATAAAAAATCGGAAATTCTCCCCCCCCCCGCTCATCAATTTTCATCTACGGAAGCACTTGTGAAAAAATCTGACATCACTGGCCGGCACATCTCGGCACACATGCCGGCACAATCCGACACACATGGGCACAACATAGAAATCCAACTTTGCGGTATGGAATCAAACTGTCATTATACTTACGATTGCAAAAAATCCCTTCATACAGATTCTAGACAAGTGTTCTGAGTGGAATTTTGTCGGTAAACACCAACTAGACCAATAACATTCGCCAAAAATAGACAGGATTATGATTAGCGCAAAAATATTCTAAGAAAATATTCCACTGGGCACATTCGGCACACCTCCGGCACGTTCGGCACACTTCGGCACACACTGAAAAACAACCGGCAGTTTAGGCACATATTGGCACACGCTCAAAAATCACGGCAAAAATGAAGTGTGCTGAATGACCAACCCCTTGGAAAATACCCATATTGCATGGGTTTACAACAGTTTTTGAAATCCGATGGCCGCCATCTTGAATTTCAAAATGGCGGCGGACACCGATTTTCGACATCTATTCTACGAGCCCGTTCCCAAAATACCCATATTGCATGGGTTTACAACCATTTTTGAAATCCGATGGCCGTCATCTTTGATTTCAAAATGGCGGCCGACATCGATTTTCGACTTCAACTCTTCGAGCCCGTTCCGAAAATACCCATATTGCATAAGTTTCTACCGATTTTCAAAATCCGATGGCCGCCATCTTGGATTTCAAAATGGCGGCGGACATCGATTTTAGGCTTCTACTCTTCGAGCCCGTTCCGAATATACCCATATTGCATGGGTTAACAACCGTTTTTGAAATCCGATGGCCGTCAACTTTGATTTCAAAATGGCGGCCGACATCGATTTTCGACTTCAACTCTTCGAGCCCGTTCCGAATATACCCATATTGCATGGGTTTCTACCGATTTTCAAAATCCGATGGCCGCCATCTTGGATTTCAAAATGGCAGCGTACATCTGTTTTCGACATCTACTCTTCGAGCCGAGCCCATTCCTAAAATACCCATATTGCATGGGTTTACAAGATTTTGAAATCCGATGGCCGCCATCTTGGATTTCAAAATGGCGGCGGACACCGATTTTTGACATCTACTCTTCGAGCCTGTTCCAAAAATACCCATATTGCATGGGTTTGCAACCATTTTTGAAATCCGAAGGCCGCCATCTTGGATTTCAAAATGGCGGCGGACACCGATTTTCGACATCTATTGTACGAGCCCGTTCCAAAAATATCCATATTGCATGGGTTTACAACCATTTTTGAAATCCGATGGCCGCCATCTTTGATTTCAAAATGGCGGCGGACATCGATTTTTGGCTTCTACTCTTCGAGCCAGTTCCGAAAATAACCATATTGCATGGGTTTACAACCTTTTTTGAAATCCGATGGCCGCTATCTTGGATTTCAAAATGGCGGCGGACATCGATTTTTGGCTTCTACTCTTCGAGCCCGTTCCGAAAATACCCATATTGCATGGGTTTACAACAGTTTTTGAAATCCAATGGCCGCCATCTTGGATTTCAAAATGGCGGCGGACATCGATTTTCGACATCTATTCTACGAGCCCGTTCCAAAAATACCCATATTGCATGGGTTTACAACCATTTTTGAAATCCG
This sequence comes from Aedes albopictus, assembly GCF_035046485.1. NCBI lineage: Eukaryota > Metazoa > Arthropoda > Insecta > Diptera > Culicidae > Aedes > Aedes albopictus. The sequence continues at coordinate 181,356,627 of NC_085136.1, read as the reverse complement.
ATGGCCGCCATCTTGGATTTCAAAATGGCGGCGGACAACGATTTTTGGCTTCTACTCTTCGAGCCCGTTCCGAATATACCCATATTGCATGGGTTTACAACCATTTTTGAAATCCGATGGCCGCCATCTTTGATTTCAAAATGGCGGCGGACACCGATTTTTGGCTTCTACTCTTCGAGCCCGTTCCGAAAACACCCAATTGCATGGGTTTACAACCATTTTTGAAATCCGATGGCCGCCATCTTTGATTTCAAAATGGCGGCGGACATCGATTTTTGGCTTCTACTCTTCGAGCCCGTTCCGAAAATACCCATATTGCGTGGGTTTACAACAGTTTTTGAAATCCAATGGCCGCCATCTTGGATTTCAAAATGGCGGCGGACGCCGATTTTCGACATCTTCTCTTCGAGCCTGTTCCAAAAATACCCATATTGCATGGGTTTACAACCATTTTTGAAATCCGATGGCTGCCATCTTTGATTTCAAAATGGCGGCGGACATCGATTTTTGGCTTCTACTCTTCGAGCCCGTTCCGAAAATACCCATATTGCGTGGGTTTACAACAGTTTTTGAAATCCAATGGCCGCCATCTTGGATTTCAAAATGGCGGCGGACGCCGATTTTCGACATCTTCTCTTCGAGCCTGTTCCAAAAATACCCATATTGCATGGGTTTACAACCATTTTTGAAATCCGATGGCCGCCATCTTTGATTTCAAAATGGCGGCGGACATCGATTTTTGGCTTCTACTCTTCGAGCCCGTTCCGAAAATACCCATATTGCGTGGGTTTACAACAGTTTTTGAAATCCAATGGCCGCCATCTTGGATTTCAAAATGGCGGCGGACGCCCATTTTCGACATCTTCTCTTCGAGCCTGTTCCAAAAATACCCATATTGCATGGGTTTACAACCAGTTTTGAAATCCGATGGCCGCCATCTTTGATTTCAAAATGGCGGCGGACATCGATTTTTGGCTTCTACTCTTCGAGCCCGTTCCGAAAATACCCATATTGCGTGGGTTTACAACAGTTTTTGAAATCCAATGGCCGCCATCTTGGATTTCAAAATGACGGCGGACGCCGATTTTCGACATCTACTCTTCGAGCCTGTTCCAAAAATACCCATATTGCATGGGTTTACAACCATTTTTGAAATCCGAAGGCCGCCATCTTGGATTTCAAAATGGCGGCGGACATCGATTTTTTGCTTCTACTCTTCGAGCCCGTTCCGAAAATACCCATATTGCATGGGTTTACAACCATTTTTGAAATCCGATGGCCGCCATATTGGATTTCAAAATAACAGCGGAACTCGTTTTTTTGTATCCGGAAGATAAAAATTGTTGATTAAAACCAATATTTCATTTAAAGTTAATATTGTTTTATTCAATTTTTTCCCACTATGCGAAAGATTTATGTTCCGGATTTGCTACAAATGATAGGATAGATCTAGGGATAGATAGAGATAATGATAGAATTTTTCTGATAGTATTTTTTTTCTAAAGATAGATGATAGAGATAGACCACGTCTATCCTTGATAGTAAAAATGCTGATAGTATCAGTAACCTTCTATCAGCTGATAGAGATAATTAATTTATCTTCTATCCATCAGTTTAAAAAAATTGATAGTATCTCTATCAGCGCCCCTACTGATAGTATCAGTTGATAATATCCAAAGATAGGACTGATAATGATAATTGATATATCTCTATAGAGATAATTTTGGTGCCTGGGGCTGTCCATAAACCACGTGGTCATTTTTTGGGACTTTTCAACCCCCCCCCCCCCCCCTGGTCATTTGCCCATACAAAATTTTTTATTTGTCCATACAAAATGGTCATTGGCCGAAACCCCCCCCAGTTAAGGCAATAATAGTCAAAAACATGGGAAGTTCAATAACTACGTAACGGTTAAGATTTGCCCATATGCGTAGAACAATTTTTTTCTCCATTTATGGTCCTCTATCACCCTTCAAAAAGTTTGCACTCAGGAACCTAACACCCTGTAAACAACGTCGTAATCGAATCCCTCAAGATCGATACGCATTCTAGTAAGCTTAGATGTAGGATTTTTGATATTGAACAGATAGACTTAGCGGTCTGTGATCCGTTCGTACTGTAAAACGTCTGCCATAGAGGTAAAATTCAAAGTTATTTATCGCCCAATGTATGGCGGTTAATTCTTTGAGTATTACTGGCTTGTTTTTTTCGCTTGGAGTAAAAGTTTTACTCGCAAAAGCTATTGGTCGATCTCCTTCTTCTGTTATATGTGACAAAACAACTCCACATCCAATTGAACTTGAAAACTTGTTCCTATAATTCCGACCTACTGATGCGATTTGTGAGAAATTTTCAACAAATTTTCGATAATAGTTGCAGAAGGCAACAAATCTTCTCACTTCGTCCGCGTTTTTAGGCAAATAGGATAATTTTTGATAGTCTCAAATTTGGATTCATCAGGTAATTTCCCTTTATCCGTTATTTTATGTCCAAGATAGGTTACTGCGGTTTTAAGAAATTTGCATTTTGATATATTTAGTTTGAGGTTGTATTTCCTTAAACGTTCAAATACTGATTCTAAATTTTTCAAATGATGATTCAAAGAACATCCAATGACAACAATGTCGTCAATATAGACAAATGCACGTTCTGGTGTTAAACCAGCCATCGCAATCGTCATCATTCGCTGAAAACTGTTTGGACTTATTTAATCCAAACGGTAATCTTTTGAACTGATAATGACCTGAGTTACTTGAAAATGCTGTGAATTTTCTAGAATCTTTGTCTAATGGGATTTGATGGAATCCAGACATTAAACCTAACGTGCTAAAATATTTGGCCCTACCGAGTTGATCCAATATACTCTCAATTCTTGGTAGTGGGAATTTATCTGGCATGATTTTCTTATTCAATTGACGAAAATCTATGACCAAACGCCATTTTTTATATGCGCTTTCCGATTTCTTTGGGATTAAAAGTATCGGAGAGTTGTAGGATGATTTTTTATCCTCATCTGTAGAGCCTTTGAACCACTGCGTCCATTATTTAGGAATATTGTGGTATGACCCATATTTAATTTGGTGCTAGTCAAATATCCTGTCACAATTGAGCTGTGATGGACAATGGTTGATGTAACACCTGATCCCAACTAGGCACAACTCGTTTTATGAAGTTTATTACCCTGTTGGGATTACTTCGCCAAATTACCAAGGGCTCTAGAAACCCTTTACCAGAAACCGCCAATCTCTGATTGGATAGTACTCCACAGTTGCAGAGTAAATGTTCAGCAGTTTCGTTTTCCGTCTGACAGAAACGACACTCAGAGGATTGAATTTTTCCAATCTTACTTAGATGATATTTACTCGGGCAGTGACCAGTCATCACACCAGTAATTACCCTGAGATCTTTTTTGTTTAGATTTAATAAGGACCTGGCTTTTTCTGCACTGGGTTTTATAAACCTTTTCGCTTGCCTGGATGTATCCGTGGCATTCCAATTAGATTCTACCGTGGACATTTCCCAAGTTTTTAGTTTCATCCGAAGAGCACACTCAGGAACTCCACAGAAAGGTTCAGGGCCTACAAAGCTTGATGCCGCACCCTGTCTGGTTAAATTGTCGGCGTTTTCATTTCCCACAATTCCACAATGACCGGGCACCCAGTAAAAAGTTACCTCGTTCCTACTGGCCAATTGCTTCAGATAAATAATGCATTCCCACACTAGCTTTGATTGACAAGTAAAAGCCTTTAGCGCATTTAGAGCCGCCTGACTGTCCGAAAATATACAGATCTTAGCAAACCTATAATTTCTTTTCAGACAAATGTTGGCACACTCTAGAATGGCTTGAACTTCTGCTTGAAATACAGTGGGACTGCATCCCATTGGTATAGTCTTACTGATACCAGGGCCGAACGGCTCCCGTATTTTCACCCATCTTGGACCCATCAGTATAAAATACAATGGAACCTGGACGTAAACATGGCCCACCAGCATCCCAAACATAGCGACATGGTTTCACCACTTTGAAGGGAACATCATAGTTGGTCTTTGTTATCATCCAATCTTCTACTGTTTTTATGTCCATGTTTAATTTGAAGTCTTTGATGATCCTCATATGTCCCACAAGATCCCCATCTAGTACATTATTGTAACGGATAAACTGCAGGGCACTGCCGCTTGTAGTTTAACAAATTGATGCAAAGGCAGTATATTGAGAAGGGCATCCAAAGCAACTGATGGAGTGCTTTTCATTGCTCCTTTAATCGATATACAAGCAAGTCTTTGTAGCTCACCTAGCTTCCCTGGAGAGGTTACCTCGTTTGTTTTGGGCCACCAAACAAGTGAAGCATAAGTAATCTTAGGCCGGACTATCACAACATAAATCCAGTGAATGATGTTTGGTCTAAGACTCCAGGTTTTTCCTAGGGCTTTGCTGCAGACACAAAGGGCATTCGTACCCTTACTTGTTTAAATGTGAATTCCAATTCAGTCTTTTGTCCAAAGTTACCCCAAGATGTTTAACTTCTTTCGAGAACTGAATTTGAACTCCATTTAAAGAAGGCTCAATAAGATTTAGTTTCAACCTTCGAGTAAAAGGTACTATTACAGTTTTTGAAGGGTTTACGTTCAATCCCTCCTCTTGGCACCATTTGAGGGTAACATTCAACGCAGATTGTAGCCGGCTGGATATCGTGTCGTCATATTTTCCACGTACCAGAATAGCTACGTCATCTGCGTATCCAATAACCTCAAAACCTTGATTAATAAGCCTTTTAAGGAGTTCGTCCACTACCAAAGACCACAATAAGGGCGATAGTACTCCTCCTTGAGGACAGCAGGATGACAGCAGTAGGATGATACTGAAGGTTCAATTATTTCTTCAGCAATCATTTTCTGAATTTGCCTTTCAATTTCATCACCTTGAGAATGAATTGTTTTATAATTTGGGATGTACACAGGAACATTATCATTTAAACTAACATTCTGTGTGTAAAAATTGTTAGTTGTTAAATTTTCATCTTTTAACTTTTCTAATGCTCGTTTAGCGTTAGTAGGTATATGTTCGTAGTTTATTTGATTAAGAATTTTGTTTCGTCTTTCTGTTTGATTTTGTGAGTAACCTTTAGTTGAAACCTCATGAAAATTTTGTAATGGTTCCAGCTTAGGCTTAAATTTATTTAAGTATTTATAAACTTGAAAATTGGTTTATTTGGGGATATGATTGTGTTTCCACAAAAAAAATCCTGGTTGAATTTCCTGCGAATGAACAACCATATCTTCTTTCAACTCTAAAGTTGGTATGTATCGAACAACTTCATGTCGTGGGGGTAAAAATATTTTGTTTCTGTAGATATCTTCTATTGGTATAGATATTTAATTTTGATCAATTTTGAATGTAAGTAGCCATGGTTCGTAATTTATGTTGCATTTGTATTTTGTTAAAAAGTCTCTTCCTAGAATACCATCTGTCGGTATCGGAAAATCGTCATTAACTATTTGAAATTTATGTTCAATGTGTGTAAATTCCACTTTTATTTTAGTGAATGTAGGGGGATTAGGGGCATAATGGACACCCGGGGCGAAATGGACACCCCTGTTTTTGCTGAAATCGTTGACTTTTATGTAAAACTTTCAATGCATAAGTGTAAAGGAACAAGTCATTGTTCGATTTTTCAAAAGTACCATTTATATTCCTTCCAAATAACCAAAATATCATTGAAATTGAAGTATGTTTTTCATATGGTGGATTTCTTATAATTTCGAACCAGCAGCAAATAAGGTATTACGAGTGATTGAGTGTGTCCACCATACAAACAAGTGAATTGTTAGCTTATCTACATGTATACGTAGATTTAGCAAAGGACACATTCCAGGCACTTCTACGCCAAGGGTATGAAATTTCAAAGTGATTGTTTTGCCCCAAGCTTTCCGGCATATGAAAAACGGTAGGTTCAATCTCAGGAAAATCATTTGTTTTACTTAAAATTTGACTGATAATGTATTTAAATAGTTAGGTGAAGTAATAGCATTTTATGTAAGAAAAATGAAATTTTTCATTGATAATTTTCAAATATGGCTGCTTGTATGTTAAAGTTTGAAAACATTATACCTATTTTTTGTTAATGTGGTATAATAACGTATATTTTATACACCAAAAGATAAATTTTCATACAAATGGGTTTTGACAAGTTTAAAGCACTTTTTGCAATAACCGCAATTTAATGGTGTCCCGTTACGAAACTAGCACATTTGTTGTAATAACGAATTCATTACGAACTTTAGAAAAATAATTTTCTGGATTCTCTTAGTACTCGTGGAGACCTTTCTTCCAACATATGGGTTACCTTGATCAACGCGTTATCTTAGGTGTTACAATGGGTACGTAGAGATGGTGTCCCGTTACGAAAATTTTAAAGACTTTCATAAGTTGATAAATAAGTTTCGTTTGATCAAATATTTAACCCAAAAAACGTAACCATGATGAAATGATATTATATTGTGTATATATTTTCATAATCCTTCTTGATGTAACGCCCCTACTGAAACAAAGCCCGTTTCTCAGCTCACGAAAACTACGTAAACAAAGGTCAGGTATTTTGGTGGATCAGTATAACAAGTGATATTTTACGAAGTTTTGTGGTGACAACATACTCTTAAAATGCTATAACCTTCTTAAGATGTACTATGAATTACAACCATGATGATAAAAAGGCTTATAGAATCACACAACATTCAAAACTTGAAGATCCTGAAGTGATGGTTGGCATTCCTTCTTTATTCCATTAATCACCGTATAACTCACTTTTATGACGACAAACATATTTTGAAACTTATGTTCTTATTGAAAATTCAAAAAAAAAATGTAAAATGCATCACGAAAATGGCGTAGCATTACTCTTTGTGACAACATAAATTAGTAACCAGTCTAGCGACCTTCTTCTTGTCATTTTGATAGCCAACCTTTTTTTCTTCTCGAAATTCTTGTATCGTTACTGATTGTCGTTAGCTAAATATCAACGGAAAGCCTCCATAATCCCACCTCTTCTAAAAAAAATGTTCTCTCTAACCTTGACCAAACGGCGAGTTTAACGGTTCCCCAAAACTAACATAGTATAAAGGAAAAATCCCCTAAAAATGTAAAATTTATTTCAAATGAAATTGGCTCCTTTATTCCCAAGGCGCATGAGCCTTCAAATAAAGGTTTAAAGAAACATGCGACATATGCTTGAAAAGACTGTTCTGAATGAATGAACTGTAGATATGCATCATTGAATCTTCTTCGGATCATTATAATGTAGAATGTGGAAAAATCGCGAAGATACTCCGCACAACCATAGTTTTGAAAATACAATTAACCTTCACGTACCTGACCCCCGATAATTCATTTTCAAAATGCTGGAATTTTGTGAATTTTCCTCCGATTTTGTTTTGAAGTCTCCCTTGATCGATCATAAATTGGTGCTTATTCATTACACTCAAGTGGCCATGTAGTATCCGGAACAATTCCGGATTGTACTGGAGTCAGGGGGTGGGAAAGGGGTCTGTTTTGCAAAATGGCTAAAAGTGATTATTTCGTGTGTGTTATTGTGTCTCAGAGGCCCCAGCAGAACCTGCTCCAGGTGTTACGGAGCGGCCATATCAGTTGATACATACTTAAGTCATTTTTTTTCTATCCAATTCTTTCGAAATCATGAAGATTGATACGTCGCTCCGCGTGTTTTGGTTGGAAACTAGAAATGTCCCCGATGACACCCCCGTGGAACCTGTGCTATATGTTCCGGGGTGGCCATATAAGTTGATACATACTTCAGTCTATCGTTTCTGACTCAGTCATTCGAAATCGTGAAGATTGATATGTCGCACGGCATGCTTAGGTTGAAAAGCAGAAGTGTCCCCAACGTGGCCCCGCGGAACTTGTCACGGGGATCCGGATCGGCCAACTTACTCAAATCTGGTTATAGCAATTGTGTTTCACTGTTTGGCTGAAAATCGATGATTCAAACACAACGACACACAAAATAATCACTTTTAGTCATTTTGAAAACCCCCTGACCCCAGCACAACCCGGAATATCGCAGGAATGGTTCCGGATATTGCATGGCCACTTGAGTATAATAACTAGCACCAATTTATGATCAATTGAGGGCGACTTCAAAAAATCAGATGAAAATTGACAAAATGCCAGCATTTTGAAAATAAGTTGTCGGTATCGGGTACGTATAGGTTAAATAAATCTCGAAACAGGTTCCCCAGGGCCCATTCCGATGGCCACCATAGGGCTAGAGCTGGTTTGAATGCCTATTTGTGTCCTGCCGGACAGATACCATCTGTCTGAAAAACATTGCCGAAGACACCAACATTCTATCTAGCAAAACATTTGATCTACAACTAGATGTCTTTAGCCGTAACGGGACACCATTTGCAAAACACTGTTTTCACGCGAGCGTAACGCTGCGCTCCCAAAACTAAATCAAGAATATTTCCAAAACTATACATTTCTCAGTAAAACTTACTTCGGCAATCTTGTTCACATCAATCCGAAGAAGAAATGTCTAGAAGACTCTATTATTCAAAACCTCATAACAGAGCTGATATACGCATTTCAGTTTGAAAATTTTAAAAACAGGATTTCTGCGATGGTGTCCCGTTACGAAATGTTACATGTTATATCATGTAAATTGGAACCAAACCCCCATAAAACAAGTATTGCACCAGAAAGTACATCTAATAGGCTTATTATAAAGCCTGTTAAACCATATGATCATGAACATTATATTCGATTGCAGACGTCATTTGTTCACGAAAGTTAGTTCCTCGCGGTGTCCCGTTACGCTGGAATGTGTCAAAGGATGAACTATTATATTTTTGATCAGAACACACTGAAAATAGCAATTTCAATGTTGTAGTCTATTCGGGGCGAAATGAACACTGGCAATTATGAATGGATGTACGCGCGTTGCATACTGTTAGGCGTTTTAGAGAGTTTGAAAATATTCAATGCGATTATTTTTACCTAAAATTTATTTAATTAACTTTGCAGTTATGTAAACTCGTCTAAGATGGAGTATTATATCTGTGGTATTGTTCTCCGTTGGCAAATTACTTAACTGGTCGATATTCTCAAAGATACAGCATAAAATATGCAGGGGTGTCCATTATGCCCCGATGGGTGTCCATTTCGCCCCGTAACTTTCCTGCCAGCCCCAAAAAACACACGGTTTTCAATTCATTATTTCTTTACAATAATGACATTCTACCAGCTGTAAATGATTGAAATACGTAGGAAACAAGTTAAAGTTGTAAGCCAACTGATAATATGTTAAGATTTTGTCTGTTATACAGGCCTAACATACTCATTTGCTTAGGGTGTCCATTATGCCCCTAATCCCCCTACTACCCAATGAGTGTATTTTATCTTGACCAATTCCAGTAATGATACATTTTTCGTCGGCGTAATATATTTGTGTCGATTTCACTTTATTGGCTTTGACGATAGATATATCTGATCCGGTGTCTACTATAAAAGTACATTTTGAATCTGATAAATCTATGTCTAAGTATACATAATTGGATATGGACGCATTTACTGTGTATGTCGTCCAAATTGGGCTCCTAAAAAATTAGAGCTTACCGTTCCTGGTTGTGTTGATTGATTAGGATATTGTGGGTATTGTGGTTCATTTTCAGGTTGCATGTGGGGTTGAATATAGGGCCCATATAGCCGAGGCGGTAAACGCACGGGTATTCAGCATGACCATGCTGAGGGTGACGGGTTCGATTCCCGGTCAGTCCAGGATCTTTTCGTAAAGGAAATTTCCTTGACTTCCTTGGGCATAGAGTATCTTCGTGCCTGCCACACGATATACACATGCAAAATGGTCATTGGAAGAGGAAGCTCTCAGTTAATAACTGTGGAAGTGCTCATAGAACACTAAGCTGAGAAGCAGGCTTTGTCCCAGTGAGGACGTTACGCCAAGAAGAGGAGAAGAGGAGAGGAGGTGTGGTTGAATGCTTGGTTGAGGTTGTGCTTGAGCGAAATAAGTCGCTTGTTGCTGGTGTTGTGGATAATAAGTGGGAGGTCCATATCTTCCTCTTCCACGATTTCCTTGTCCTCTATAATAAGAATATCTGTTGTTTTGTTGGTGGTTACGATGATCAGAAAATCTTGATTGATTATTGAATCGTCCTCTATTGGATGAATTATGGCAGTGGCGTAACTTGAAATTTGGGGGCCCGGTGCGGAAGCAAATTGGTAGGCCCCCATGAAAATTACATAATATGTACATATTTTACAATGATAAATCTGCACATTTAACTGTCGAATAATCTCACTGTTATATTTTGTACAAAACTTTGAAAAAAATCTCGCTTTTTGTACTCAGTATTCTAGTGATGCTGGCAGTGATGGCCAACGGAAGGTTAAAAATTATCTATCTTATCTTATTTTCTGTTTTCCTTTATGATTTTTTTTCGGGAGCGCGAGATTTTTTTTATAAGAATTATGCTGAAAATGTTTTAACAATTTATTTAGAAATTGCACCAAATAATCATTTATAAACGCGTTCAAAGATTGCTTTACTTTTTTCTTAAAGAAATTTTTCTTGAAGAATAATTTGTATCCAAGAAACTTTTAAGTTGTAAATGCAAGGTTATCATTCAGTATTCCTCTAAAAGCACTCCTTCAGGAATGATATTATTATAATTAGCCTTATTAATGAGGCTTTCAATTCCTTGGCTGGTTCACCTCAGACATGCAGGAATGTTTTCAAAATACTACAGAGTAACTCAAAAGATTCTTGCAAAGGCTTCATCAAGTATTTCTCGAAATATTAGTTAAAGAATCTATCAATAGGGGGACTCACTAAACAGATTAAATTGCTGCGTAAGCCATGATTTTCTGCTTATTTGAAATGTTTCATGATTTTGCGAATAAAATAATCAAAGATTGCCTTGGTGATCGCAACGTTTAATCAGTTTAATCAGTTTACGCTGCTAAGTGAATCCCCCTAATTATATTCTGAGGATTCATCTAGAAGATAAACTAAAGAATTCTTTCAAAATTCCAGAAAAAAATACTACAAAAAAATCATCAATGATTCATTTAGAACCAGATGTTCTTCCAAGAAATTACATCGGAATTCCCTCAGAGGAAGACAGCCCTTCTAGGGTTTCTTTAAACATTCTTCCGTTTCTTTCTGAGAATCCTCTTAATATTCCTTTGGTGATTTTCCATAGATTCTTCAAGTATTTCTCAATTCCTCCCTCAAATAACTCTTTTAGATATTTCGCCAATAATTATACTTGGAATTTTCTCAAGCATTCATCACTTATCTTAGTGTCCTTTTAAAGATTTCTTAAGAATTACTTCCAAAGGTTGCTTCAGAAATCCCACCAAAAATTCCCTTTTCCAAAAAAAAAAAATCTTCAAGGATTCTTCAAGAAGTTTCTCTAAGGTTTTACTAAGAGATTCATCATAGGATTTCTCCATTAATTAAACAAAATCTCCAAGGATTCCTACTGAAGAAATTGAATTAATTAAATTAAATTTTTAGATGGACTTCTGTAGGAATTCTTTCGAAAAATCCTTCTGGACTTCCTCTAACGATTTTTTCATTATCCATCAACTCTGGGAGTTTTCTCAAGAGTTCCTTCAGGAATTTTTGCTAGTATTTCTCTGGTCACTTTAAAAAAAAAATCTATTTCTCCAGAATTTATTATTGATTCCTCCAGAATTATTACGTTATTTTTTTATATAATCCGTGCTCACTTCTAACAAATATACAAAAATAAGAAACAGAACAAAAACGCTTCATTCCATTGTTTTGAGTGGGATAAAAATGGCAGCGAAAATGGCTAAATAGTAAAGTAACAGATATCCTATCTTATCAAAACAAATAACTTCTCCAGAAGTCTCTCCTAAGATTTAGGAAATGTTCTAAGGTTATTCAAAATTCTAAAGGATTTCCTCTAAGGCAGCCTTCAGAAATTGCTCCCAAAATTCCTTCAGATTTTTTTCCAGAGATTTCTTTAGTAATTCTCTTGCGATTTGCCCGAAGATTCGTTCAGATTTTATTCAAGTATTCTCTTAGAGTTTCCTCAATTGATTTCATTCATGCATTCCTAAACTGGTTTTTCCACGTATTTTACAAACAATTTTGTACAAGAAATCTTTTGGGGTCTTTTTATGCAAGGATTTCTTCATGTATTTATTTAATTACTACTGCAAGGGTTTTCCGGAAATTCTTACACAAATTCCTCCAAGAAATTCCATAGGAATTCCTCCAGGGGATGCATTGAGTGTTTTTACCAGATTTTTTTTTAGAAATTCCTGTAATAAACCTATCCAAGGATTCATAAATTCCTCCAATGAATACTCTAGAAACTCAAAAAAAAGAATTCTTTCAATTCTCACAGAAATTCCTCCTAGAAATTCCATAGAAATTTCTTCATACATTTTTAGGAAATTGTTTGTGATCTCTTCTGGTAATTATCTAAATTTTTTGGAAATTCTTTTGGTAATTCTCTTGAGATTTTTCTCGGTCGTTCCGTTGTAAATTCGTGGATTTATTTTTAATTTGCAAAGATGTATCTCATAGAACATCAAAAGTAATAACAGACGGAATTTAATAAAGAATTATCAGAAGAAATTTACAGAGGAATTACCAAAGAAGCTTTTAAAAGTTGCCATTTAAATTTACAAACGAATCGACTAATTAATTTTCAAAGTACCTGTATGTGTCTCTGACAGGTTTTGGGCCACTGAATCCGAAACCGGGCTCAGATTTGTTTCAGGACGCCACAATTTTGAGCTATACCTCAATTTATAGGACAAAATATGCGATTCTGGGCTTTTTTGACTGCAAGCCGCTAAGCATGGCCATATTTTTTTAAGCAATGGTTAAGGTAAAATGGTCATTTGACATCTAAATTTACGACTCACGCAAAATATTTCGTTTTATCAAATCAAATTTGAAAGATTTAAGCATTTTATGTTATGCAATATTTGGGGGTGGTTTGTATCGTACCTAACATAACCGCGGCCCAAAATCTGTCAGAGACACATTAGTTGAGACAGACCAAAAGTTAATTTTTGTTACGCTGTGCTATTGAAAGAATTACAATAGTTATTGTCAGGTATATGCGCAAAGGGACTGCTGGTAGAACTTTTAGATAAATTGTTGAATTCCGTAATAAATCTCCAAACCCAAAGAATTTCAAAATGTTCTGTCAAAGATATTTTAAAAATAATAACCTAATTCAACTTTGAATATTATTGATGAGAAATTCCAAAAGAGTTATGCCGAAATAGTTTTCAAAAACATTTGCAGAAAAAATTCCAAGAATACTCTTATTGGAAATTTCGGATCAAATGCAATCAAAGCATTTCCCAAGAATTTGCCAAAAAAAAAAACCGCCAAGAGATATTTGAAAGTTTTTTTCAGGTAACTCACAGAAAACTCACCGAATAAATTACCAAAAAAAAAAATGCCAAATGAATTACCCAATCAATTCCCGTAGGGATTTATTTATTTATTCGTCGTCAATCATTGGCATAGAAGTTTCCAGAAAAGTGTTAAAGTTATTCCGAAAGTTATTACCAGAGGTTTTCTCAAACGAATTGTCAAAAAAAAGTCAGTGAAAAGTTGCAGACGGAATTCCCAACAAAATTTTCGTAGAAATAGAAATCTAAAGAAGTTCGTAGAAATAAAAATCAGAAGCCATTTTTGTAGCATTTCTGAGAATTAGTTGAAGAAGTTTCCAAAGGAAATGCCTAACAATTAATCAAATATATCGTCAAAGGAAATTTTCAGAGCAATAGCCGAATGGATTCTCCAATTAATGTTTAAAGATATTCCTTAACGAATCTGTACACGGGTTTCCGAATTAATTACTGAAAAAGATAAAAAAAATCCGAAGAAATACTTCAAAAATTGTAATAAATGATGTAAAAATTCTCACAGGAATTGCTCCAAGAAATTCTACTGGAATTCCTCAATGAATCCTTTAGGAATTCTTCCAAGGTTTTTATCAGCTTTTTTTCTATTGATACCTTTAACGGTTCCTTTAGCGATTACACCAGTTTCGTCCGGATTTCTTTCACGAAACTTCTAACGAAATGTTTCTAACGATTTCTTCATTATTTTTTCTCAAGTGCGGAGCTCCAAAAACTCTTTCTTGGATATCTATTACGATTCATCTGGGAAATACTTCAAGGACTTATTTACAAATTCCTCGAAGATTTTCTGCGAAAGTTGCAACAGCGATTCCTTAGGAAACTTTTTGTTCAATTCCTTGAAGGATTTTCTTCAGTATTATGTTATCCCAAGAACTCTATAAAGAGTTTCTTCAAGATATCCACAAACGATTCGCACATGTTCTCTTCAGGATTTTTTCAGAGGAATACTTTGGAGTTCCTTCAAGATTTTTTTTGAAACTTCTTCAAGGGTTCTTTTTGCACTGCCTCATATGATTTTTCTTGGAAGTCCTTTCAAAGATTTCTTAAGAATTTGTTCAAGCATTTCTTTAGTAATCATACCTGCAGGGATTTCCTCATAAATTCCTCTAATAATTTCTATAGAAAATCATTCAAAGATTCCTTAGGCAATGTTTTAAAGTCCTTTTTCACAATTCGAAAGAATCTTTTAAGAAATTCCAGTAAAAATTTAATCTTTTCAACAAGGATTTTGTTTTCCAAGTTACGTGTAAAGATTCGTTCATGGTTTTCTCGAAGTTTTTCTTCAGATAACCCTACAAGGATGGACTCATTCATCCCTAAAGAATTCCTGCACAAATTTCCTCAGGGGGTCTTAAAGAAATTCACCCAAGGCCTCCTGCGGAAATTCTTTTGAAGATTGTTTTTTTTTTATTTGCACCAAAGAATTTGGAATTCTTTGGGGTTTCCGTCATTGATTTCTTGAGAAATTTTCTAGGCATTTCATAATTAGTTCTTCCAAAAATCCCTTTGCTTACAGATTTTTTTCAGGAATCCTTTGAGTAATTACTCATAGTACTCCTAGTACTTGTAGTACTACTTCATAGTACTGTAGTAATCCTTCCAGAACATCATCAAATATACCTCCAAAATCAACCCAATGATTCTTTCCTAATACATCTTAGAATTCATCTAGGCGATTCTTAAAGATTTTTTTTAGAAATTTCTACAAAAAATCCTACAGACATTTCTACAAGAGTTTCTTCGGGAATACATTCAAATTTCTTTGGAAAACCTCCCAAGGATCCATTCGGGTATGGCTTCAAAAATCTCAAAAAATCATCAAATATATTTTCCATGAGGAACTACTGCAAGATTCCTTCTTGAAGAAATCTCTAAAATCATTCTTGGAGAAATTCCTTGAGGTCCATCTGAAGGATTTCTTGAAGAGTTTCATGATATAATCCTTGAATGGCTTTATGAACGGTTCCGAAATGGTATTTCTGAACGACTGCTTGAAGAAATTCTTACAAAAAAAGCTCAAAGGAATTCCTGAAGGATTTCTTGATAATTGTTTGAAGAAATTCTTGAAGAAATGTCAGGAGGAGTTCCTGAAGCAATCATTGTAAGTATTCGTGAACCAATATTCAGAAAGTTTTCTTAAGCAATCCCTGAAAAAAGTTCAAAAGTAAATCATAGAGGAATTTTTGTTGAAGTCTTTGAAGTAACTGCCTGATAAATCGAAAAATATATTCTTGCCCGAAGGAATTCCCGCAGAAACCCTTCAAGAACGTAACATGCGTTCAGTTCTTAATTTTGAAAAATGGGGCCCCTGAATTTCAGCTGCTATCTTATGCTAAATCAACACCTATGTTTGGTTCTGTGGTTAGGATATCAGGGGCATTTCCATAATGCTCATGAATTATACTTCCATATCGGTACTGAATATCGTAAAATTTAATTTTGATTTCGAACACATTTTATATTGTATTTTGGGGCTCCTGCAGGTGCAAAGAGTAGTCATCAAATTAATATAAACAAAACTAACGAAACTACATGAATAAAGTGTGTACATCTAAAATTGTTAATAATAGAACATCAAAATAGCCATCTGTGTTCCCCATTCCAAAATCTCTTGATAATCACGAAGAGGCCCCTACATACCTATTAGCAGATTGGCAAGTATTTAACTTATACTTATATGTAGGAATCTTTCGCTAATCAGAACTTTATTCAAACTGCTGCCGTGTGCAGCATAGTTGTCCCATGTTAATAGGGATTCCCATAGAACATGGGACAACTATGCTGCACACGGCAGACTGGGCCCCCGAATTCAGGGGGCCTCCAAATCAGGGAAAGTTTATAACACTAGACCTGCCCTGATTTGGAGGCCCCCAAGTTTCGGGGGCCCGGTGCGGACCGCACCCTCCGCCCCCCCCCCCCCCTTGCTACGCCACTGAATTATGGTATCCTCTGTTTCCATAGCTTCTTCCTCGTCCACGGCCCTGATGTGCATACCTGCACATGAGCCATGAAAACTTGTGCTTGTGGAGTTTTATTTTTCTCACCATTATCACATTCATGTATTTTCTGAGTTGCGTCTGTTATTTTTGTGAAAGTCCCTGCTTTCAGTATTAGTTTTGTATCATTGTTGGTAATACCGTTTATAAGCGTTTGTACACCCGCTTTTGTTGCAATTTGGTTGGCTTTGTTATTTGGAATCGTTTCTTCGATGTAGGCTGCT
The DNA here is from genome assembly GCF_035046485.1 of Aedes albopictus. Classification (NCBI taxonomy): domain Eukaryota; kingdom Metazoa; phylum Arthropoda; class Insecta; order Diptera; family Culicidae; genus Aedes; species Aedes albopictus. The sequence continues at coordinate 181,339,951 of NC_085136.1, read as the reverse complement.
GCTAGACGTAGAGTCAGTTGTTCAACCTGATCGCAAAATGATTCCAGAGAGTCTTTTTGTTTCAGACTCTTCAATTTTGCCAATAAGTTATCAGAGTTGATTTTGGTGGCGCATTGTGTCTTCAGTGTTGCTAATAGATCGTTTAATGTTTGGGCTCCAGTTATTGCTTGCCGAGCATTACTCGTCAGCCTTGCTTTTACAAACTTAAATAAAATTTGATCAGCTACCGCTTTTTGACCTGGCGTTGCATCTGCAAATTCCTCGTTTACATTGTCTTTAAATAACGAGACAGCGTCAAGAAATGCGTTGAGATTTTCAGGAGACCCATCGTAAACTTGTACAATGGATGCCCCTAACCTTATGTCCACTTTTGGTGCCATTTTCGCTAACCTACCGCATATAATTATTACTTTTACTAAAAGTTTAAATTTAATCCTTGTCTTGCTTTAACCGGATAATCTTCTGCAAATAATTACTGCTTTCCCTAATGTTTTAAATTTTATTTTAGGTCGGTTGGTTTCTAGAATGATGGATTCCTCTAATATCTTGATTGCTGCTTTATATGTTTGTTTTAATATTTCATATTTCTCATACTCAGTGTTCCATACTTCTGAACTAAGTATAGGGTTTAAATTATTTAATATTTCTTTATATTAGTTGTATAAATCATTTAATTTTTTCAATTTTTCATTAATATTTTCCAAGGACCTTGGCCATGTTTTATTTTTGTACAAATTACTGTACTCTTTGGTAATAGTTTCTTTGATTTGTAATAGTTTGTCGAACATTTACGTTTTATACAAACATACAAACTGTATCAAGCAATCACCCGCATAACCACAAACTGTAAATGCAACGTTTCTCATACTGTACTGTGACCATTAGCAATTGGCATTTAACCATTTCTCAGTCTATCGGAGATAACAGTAAGCTAACCATTCCATGTACAGATATGCCTGTTTGACAAACGGTAATCCGCCAAATAACAGTATGTGGAATAGGCGGTTAAGATAGGTTACCATAAAAAATCGCTCGTTTTCTCGAACAATAAAGGATATGGTCAATATATTATCCAGTTTTTCACACAATACACTGCATAACAAATGGTTATAGAACAGTTTAACAATAAATCTAGAAGAAAAACGAATACTGTATGCACTTGCGTGCGCAGCCTTTTCTTTTTTCTCGCTCGTTCATTATGTTGAACGCAAGAAAGAGCGAGATAAAAGAGGGGGCAAAGTGCCCCCTCTATTATCTGTTTCTTTCGCGTGGTTGTTTACCAGAGTGAATGAGAAAAAAGAAAAAGCTGCGCACGCTAGAGACTGTATGGGTTACTATTGATTTATGATCTTCCATTGTATTTCAAGCTTATAATATACGGTTCGGCTACATTTGAACTGTTAAAAAATAAAAGCTTTTGTGCGTTCATTGGTTTTTTTATTAAACAAATCCAACGCCCTCATGCTGGGCTCGTTAATACCTACGGCGATCAATTGAACGACTGGAGATTACTGTAGTGAGAGTGCATTTTTAATTGCAAGGAGCATTAAATTTCCGCCCCCAGCAGGGCGAATCTTTCGCTGCTCTCTTTTGCGGGACTCCTCGCACAGTCAGGACGGATCAGGTTCCAGGAATTGAATTGAAGTTTCGGCATCCTGCAAATCAATTAGTATCCGATGAGATATAGCATATAAACTAAATTTAAAAGTCGTGCAAAACTTGTAAGAACTTGGTATGGTCTTCATAGACCGTTCTTTATAGTCGGATGCTTTGAGATTCATATTTTCAACAGAGAAACACCTGTTCGTGGTACAGTAACAGTAAGTGGCAAAGGAGACATACTGTGTGGAGATTAACACAAACAGTATTTTGTTATGCGGGCAATTATTTAATTTCGTCGTCAATACATTTAGGAAAGGCATACATCAAATCAAATCAATGTCTCACTGTATCAGCAATATAATAATAGATTTGGTGTTTATTCTCCTTTCAGGAGTTACTCACGTTCTTTAATTCATACATTGTCGCTGCTGTAGAATAGAGGAAGCACAGATGTAAAAAAAAAAAAAAAAACAAAATAATTTTCAAGTCTTTAGATCAATTTACTGAACGACAAATTAAGAGTCAATTCCCCTTTGCAACAACCATACAAAGCGTGATAAAGGGGAAGTTGCTTCCCCTGCGCTAGTTATTCCTGATTGGTCGAAGTGTGTGGGCGATGCGTGACGAAAAATATAAAAACGATGCGCTCGCTGTGAAAAGACCATTCTCAAGACGAACGTCGTAAACGACACACATTAGCAGAGTAGCAGCAGCAGCAGCACGGAGATCCAGTGGCCAGAAGGAGCGTGGAAATGCGACCCATCCGGGTCGCAGCCGAACCGAACCAGCCAGCAGCAGCAGCGATGAAGCCGTTAGTCACCAGTGAGGTTTTGAGAGTTTTCCTCACTGGGGCCGGCACACCGCTTGCGAACTGCGTGGTAGAAATTTACCCCGCTGCTGTTAAGATAAACCGCAAATTTCGACAATGGCGCAGAAGGTAGTGGAACCGTGGATTCTGAGTTTGGTAGGGTATCGCGCCACTTGGGCGGTGGCTTCTATATTCGTCTGTTTTCCTTTATTACTCAACCAATTTTGAACCAATTGATTTGAAATGTTGTACACGGGTAGATACTTGTAGCATTCATATTCAATCTCACAGCATAAAACTAAACCCTATCACATCACATAGTCACATTCCAGAACTTTCCACAACTTTCTCTTTATTTGCATAATTGAGCGACGACCTCCAAACGTTGCAGTTCTTTTCTGCTTTCCTTTTATTGTTGTCATAAAAGACCATTAAAGCAAAACACCCTCGACGCAACCCTGACCATTTTCTTAATGCTGATGCAAGCGCAACTCAACAGCTGCGCGACACATTGATAGCGTTTAACCCTGACGACCGACGCATCACGCTGGCTCTGTGTTTTAGTTATACCTACCCTTTTTGTAAACTAGTTATAAAACATTCAAGCACCAGAAATACATGATTCATTCTGAAACGCAACGTTCTTCGTGTAAGTTCTTTTCTTTGGTCACAAAGCCTTCTCCGGCACCATGCCACGATTTGGCAACCGTGAACAGTGAACCCGAGTGAAAACCCAAAAACCAAAAGTGTCTAACGATTTTAGACCGGTGAAAAGTGTAACGATTTTAGAAAAGTTACTAAGTGTGAATCAGTTCAGTGAAGAACTTTAATGCTCAGTGCCATAATTATGAGCTGGTTTTCAGACACCATTATCAACAAGACTGAAGTAAGTCTGAGCACGACAGAGGCGAGAATCATCGCCGGCACCATCGTTTTTATTGCATCAGTGCTAGCCCTGTTCCTGTGCCTGCGTGCACACAGTAAATTCGCGAAAGCAAAGATGCGGCAGACGGCGCAGCGAGAAATTCGTTTAAACAACGTGAACAGCCAACAGTGAGGAAATCCGTGAAATCAACTGAAGATCTAGTGCTAAAGTGCAAATGCACAAAGAAAAAAAATACAAATCGATATCAACTGCAGGCGAGACCACTGCCGATAACCATCGGCAGGCGGGTTTGAAGGACGAAATAGTAGTGGATGATGCAGTTCGACGACGAGAGTACCTACCAGGCCGCCGATGTTCAAAGCTGAAATAAACGTAAGTGGAGTGCAATAATTTTAGTAGCCTAATTAATGGAAGTAATAGAGGCCAACATCGAACATTTGAGGAAAATTGAAAACAATTTCAAAAAGGCCCCCAATAGAAGCTATTCAAAACCATTTCTAAATCAAAAGTTAGACCGAGTTAGAGAGTTAAGTAACATAATTGTAGACGATCTTGCTACCCTAGAGGATGTTTTATCTCAAAAATACGTAGATTCCAAGTACGTTGAAGTAAGAACGGTAACTAGCCGAATTTTTCACTTTATCGAGTTACGTATTGGCAGTGCACGAAATACAAACTACACATTTAAAACCCTTGCTCGTCTTGCGATAATCTGTAGAAAACTTAGAAAAGATCCAATACAATCCAACACAATGGCAGAACAATTTGACATTAAAACAGCAACCGCTATCGTACAGACGTACGACGGATGCTCCGCCAATTTAAATACATTTATTGATGGAGCTAACCTCCTCAAAGAATTTACAAGTCGTAATCATATGGAGATGGCAGCAAAATTTTTAAAGACACGCTTGACTGGTAAGGCAAGACAAGGCCTACCTGAGGATGTAAAGACAATTGATGATATTATTGCAGATGTGAAAGCACGCTGTACCGAAACGATCACAGCACAAAATATTATGGCCAAACTTAAAGCAAGTAGCCAAAAGAACGATCTAGAAAAATTTTGCACGGATGTTGATTCGCTAACCACTCAGCTCCAAAACATATATGTGTCCCAAAAAATTCCGACAGAAATTGCTAAATCAATGGCTGCTAAAGCAGGTATTGATACATTGATAAACGGTATCAAAAATACCGAAACTAAAATAATCCTGAAAGCTGGCAATTACTCGTCAGTAAGAGAAGCCATTCAAAAGGTGAACGAAAACACTACTCAAGAGGCGTGCGAAAAACAAATATTCCACATGGTTGGTCAAAAGTTTACCAACAGGAATCGTCAGTATTTTAATGCTCAACGCGGAAACTATCGTGGGAGATATGTAAACCGCAATACAAGATTCAATAATAACAACAACCATCACAACAATAATAGGCAATATTCTGGAAACTACGGACGGGATCAAAATCGTTACAATCCAGAAAGCCGATACCGTAACAATGACTACAATAGACGGGGTGGTAGTCACCGCAATCATCCTAACAGAAATGTGTTTTACTCGGAAAACGGCAATCAGCCCTCGACTCAACCCCAGGTCGAGGCGGAAACGGAGCATGGGGATCAAATAATTCATCCAAGGAGATAAATATCTTCAATATGAATATGAATTATTCTATATTTGTAACAGTCAAACTTGAAATGTGCGAAAAAATTTGCACACTTATTGTAGACACGGGTGCAGATATTTCAGTTATCAAGGAAAATACCCTGAACCCGAATCAAAATATATATCCCGCACAAAAGTGCATCATAAACGGAATAACCGAAGGAAAAACTGAGAGTATTGGACTCACATATACTAATATTAAAATTGACTACAACAAAATACCCGCGAATTTCCAGGTCGTAGATAAAAACTTTCCTATTTGTACAGATGGAATCTTAGGAAGAGATTTTCTGGCAAACTACGGCTGTAATATATGCTTAAAATCTTGGTTATTGACATTTAGTTACAAAAATGAACACTTCGAAATTCCGATCGAAGACAAATTTCAAGATCACTTCGTAATTCCACCTAGATGCCAAGTGATCAAACAAATATTTATTCCTGAGATAAAAGAAGACAGTGTAGTTATAGCCGATCAAATAAAACCTGGAGTATTCATCGGAAATTCAGTAATTAACAACAAGATTCAGTTCATCAATGTACTCAATGTAAATAGCAGTACAAGAACTATCCCACATACTTTTAAACCCAAAATAGTACCACTTAAAGATTACGTATTAGTTAATCCGAATAAACAAAAAGAAACTTCGACAAGAAGCCATCAACTAATTGAAGAGCTAAATCTGTCGACTATACCAGATGAAGGTATTAAAAGCAAATTAAAACAACTTTGTCTGGATTTTAATGATATTTTTGCCCTGAAAGATGAACCGTTATCGGCAAATAATTTTTACAAGCAAACCTTAAGGCTAAATTCGGATAGCCCCACCTATATCAAGAATTATCGCATACCAGAAGCTCATAAAGCAGAAATGGATAAACAAGTGCGAAAAACGGTCGATGATAAAATAGTCAGACCATCAATATCTCCTTTCAATTCGCCAATTCTGATAGTACCCAAGAAATCCAACAACGACGAGAAAAAATGGCGACTAGTAGTTGATTTCCGCCAACTTAATAAAACCATTATTGCAGACAAATTCCCATTACCAAGGATCGACGAGATGTTAGACAACCTTGGACGGGCAAAGTACTTTACAACTCTTGATCTTGCATCTGGTTTTCACCAGATCGAGTTGAACGAAAATTCTAAACACTACACAGCTTTCTCGAGCTCTTCTGGACATTATGAATTCAATCGTCTTCCCTTTCGACTTAATGTTTCTCCCAACAGTTTCCAGAGGATGATGACGATTGCTCTCAGTGGTTTACCCCCTGAGTGTGCCTTCTTGTACATCGATGACATCCTCGTAGTCGGATGCTCGGTAAATCACCATTTTAAAAACCTAGAAACAGTTTTCAAACGATTAAGGCAATATAATCTGAAACTGAATCCAGCAAAATGCAATTTTTTCAAACATGATGTTACCTATTTAGGACATCATATTTCAGAGAAAGGCATTTTACCGGATCCATCAAAATATAATGTGATTAAAAACTTTCCAGTTCCGAAAACCTCAGATGAAGTTAGAAGATTTGTTGCGTTCTGTAACTATTACAGACGCTTTATTCCCAAATTTGCTGATATAGCACACCCACTTAATAAACTTTTGAGAAAAATGCAGTATTCGAATGGAACGAAGAGTGCAAAACAGCCTTTGAAACGTTGAAAAGGAAATTAATTTCACCTCCAGTTCTGAGATTTCCTGACTTCAAGAAAAACTTTGTCTTAATTACAGATGCATCGAAAGTAGCATGTGGTGCAATCCTTGCCCAAAGTTATGACAACGTTGATTTACCTATTGCATTTGCAAGTAAAGCATTTACTAAAGGTGAATCAAATAAATCTACAATTGAACAAGAATTGACAGCCATCCACTGGGCAGTGTTACATTTTCGACCCTACCTAATAGGAACAAAATTCACAATTAAAACAGATCATAGACCTCTAGTCTATTTGTTTTCGATGAAGAACCCTACTTCAAAACTAACTCGTATGAGATTAGAACTAGAAGAATTTGATTATGGTATCCAATATGTACAAGGTAAAACGAACGTGGGAGCAGACGCTCTCTCACGAATCCAACTCGATTCAGACATACTCAAGAACATGACAGTGCTCAAAGTTACCACTAGAGCCATGTCCAAGAAAACGGAAACTCAACCGAGTGTACAACATAATACTGTGAAACAAAACAGCAACGAGACTGATCACCTCAATGCGTTTGAATCACTCAACAACACCGAAATTTATGACCTACCAAAACTATATATAGAGCGCTATAAAAATAAATCGTATATATACAAAATATTGAACAAAAATTTAAAAAAGGTCTTGACACGAGAGTCAAGTACTCAAGTACCCAATCTAACAAACATGTTCGAACAAATAGAGAAATGGGCAAAAGAATTGAATGTTGAAAAAATAGCTCTAGCGCTATCTAGTACAATATTTGAAGTTATTAGTGTACACGAATTCAAAAATCAAGCCAATGAAACGCTTCAAAAACTACAAATACTGCTGTATATCCCGCAGCAAGACATACAAGATACAAATATTATAACAAAAATTATTGCTGAAAACCATGAATCTGCATTTGGCGGACATGTCGGCATAAACAGACTATATCGTAAACTGAAAACAATTTACAAATGGCCTAATATGAAAGCCACTATTACAAATTATGTTAATCAATGCATGACATGTAAACAACACAAGCACACAATTAGAACTAACGAAAATTTCATGCATACGCCTACTCCGCTAAAATCATTCGAATCAATAGCCATGGATACCATTGGACCTTTTCCAAAGTCTAATTCAGATAATAGATACGCCTTGACAATTCAATGTGATTTGTCTAAATACGTCATAGTAAAACCAATCAAAGATAAGCAAGCATCCACAATTGCTAAAGCATTTATTGAAAATTGCATTTTGATATACGGAACACCTTCGATCATACGAACAGATCAAGGAACCGAGTACAAAAATGAAATATTCAATAAAATCTCTGAAATGTTGCAATATACACATATCTTTTCAACTCCATACCATCCCCAAACTATCGGAAACTTAGAACGGAATCATCGCTGTTTAAATGAATATTTGAGACAGTTCGTTAATGAATCTCAGACCGACTGGGATGAATGGATTCCTTACTATGCTTTTTGTTATAATACCACACCATGCACAGATATCCCTTATACACCATATGAACTCGTTTTTGGAAAAATGGCAACGTTACCCAATAACATAAAGAATCCAACACGTATAGAACCAATTTATAACTATGATCAATATTATGCAGAATTAAAATATAAATTACAAGCAACTGCAATTAGAACTCAAAATATCATTGACAAGGTTAAGAATAATCGAAATACAAAACAACAAGTCACAGCAAAACCAATAAACATTGAAATAGACGATCTCGTAATGCTAGAAAATCCAAATAGAAATAAACTTGACAAAGTATATAAAGGACCCTATAAAGTAATCAATATAGCACATCCAAATATAACAATACTGGATGAAGCAACGAATATTCAGCATACAGTTCATAAGAACAGAGTAATTAAAATTTAATTCATTTCTAGGCTAAGTGTAAAATGTAACGTAATGGTGAAGGTAAAATTTTATATTATTAGCATTTAAATTATTTGTGAAACATAAAGCCAGAGAGACATAAACTTTTTCAAGACTGGTTACACCACTCTTCCTTCAGGGGGGAGGTGTAGCCAGTGCCGGATTTAGGCTTCGGGGGGCCCGGGGCAAACTTTTTAGAGTAGGCCCCCAAAACCATGTTAAAGATGTAAGCCTTATATTGTTTTTTTTTGTCAATGTTGTGTAATTCTGTTTTTCTTTATTTTCATTGATTTTTTTTGCGATAGCAATATTTTACGAGTACTTCAAGACTTAGACTGAAAAAAGTTAGGTCTTTAGGGGGCAACTGTAGCAATTAATTCTCGAAAACGTCGGTGAAACCCAAAATATAGATATGTAAAACCACTGCTCCAAGATGTTTTAGGAAGCTAGGTTTCCAACATTGATCCGAATTTCCTAAACATCATCGGTGGAGCCTCGTAGCCGTGCGGTTAGGGTCACCAAGCTTCTAATCGCACCATGCTATGGGGTGAGGGTTCGATTCCCGCTTCGGGCGATGAAACTTTTCGTGAGGAATAGTTTCTTCTCCGTATCCACTGGTGCATGCTCCGTGTGTCCCTTGTCTAGTGTTTAAGTTTCATTCAGTCTGTGCAGCCTCTGGCTGAAGACGGTGTCCGCGTCTTTTTTTTTAATAATTATCATATGTTTCCCATAAAAACATCTGTCCTCAACAAACAGAGCCAGATGGGTATTAATAGATAAAGGTGTTAAACGTTTTTAATTTTTCTACAGAACTCAATAACAACTTTCAAGAAGTTTTAGAGAAACTCGTGTACACCAAAATAAACAAGAAACTTCTTTTTATCCAAATGATGAATATTGTATACCTCTCTGGGGAAACAATTGAATCGTTTAGCTGTTGTATTTTTTTAAATTTCAATTGTTTTGCATTTATCAATAAATTGACAAGACAGTTTTATGGTTTTAGAATGCCAGCTCATATTGAAGAAAATATCCCAAAAAAATTGTAAATCCATTCTAAAAATAGTGCCAGTGCATCAAAAATCATCAAGTTTAGCATTTTGATTTATTCTCAAGTCAAATTTCAGATTATGAAATAATCTCGATACTTTTGGTAACCCAATTACAACTACTCCAGGACAACTGTATTTTATATAAGTTCGTTGAACAAAATATATATAGTGCTTCGGGATTCTTTGGGGGGCCCCTCAATCGGGGGGCCCGGGGCACTTGCCCCCATTGCCCCCCCTTAAATCCGGGCCTGGGTGTAGCATTCATATTCAATCTCACAGCATAAAACTAAACCCTATCACATCACATAGTCACATTCCAGAACTTTCCACAACTTTCTCTTTATTTGCATAATTGAGCGACGACCTCCAAACGTTGCAGTTCTTTTCTGCTTTCCTTTTATTGTTGTCATAAAAGACCATTAAAGCAAAACACCCTCGACGCAACCCTGACCATTTTCTTAATGCTGATGCAAGCGCAACTCAACAGCTGCGCGACACATTGATAGCGTTTAACCCTGACGACCGACGCATCACGCTGGCTCTGTGTTTTAGTTATACCTACCCTTTTTGTAAACTAGTTATAAAACATTCAAGCACCAGAAATACATGATTCATTCTGAAACGCAACGTTCTTCGTGTAAGTTCTTTTCTTTGGTCACAAAGCCTTCTCCGGCACCATGCCACGATTTACTATACCTATCCCACAACATTCCAAAAGTTGTGTCAATTGGTTCAAATTTGACTGAGTTATAGTGGAAAACAGACGAATATAGAAGCCACCGCCCAAGTAGCGCGATTCCCTAAGTATATCAATGAAAAAATAAGACGGAGCTGTAGTCGAGGCAGTGTTCCGATGAAATAGATCTCTGATTGACGAGGCAGAGAATCTGAAAAAGACATCCACAGGGCTGCAGCCGAGGCAGCATCTGAAAACTAGATCCCTAGATCTCTGATAGTTGAGGCAGAGTATCAATAAATTGCTTTTTTTTGGATCTGTAGTCGAGGCAGAATCCATGGAATAATATTTTTTTCTGATAGAGAAACATCGACATTGAAAATGACGCCAAACATGTTTCAACGTGTTCGCTGCGGATTTCAGAAACCATTGAGAAAAATTTGGAGCTTCGCGACGAATGGAACAGCTCGACGCTTGCGCTATCTTCTGTGCGTGTGAGTGCGCACTTATTTCCGAAACAGTTGCCCGCGCGAGCGAGTGAAACGTGTCGCTCGATTGTGGCATTGTTGGCGGGTGATGCGAGTAGCATGTGATGGTATAGTTTGGTCACAGGTTTGGTGGTGCTACAGAGAGGTTTTAGTTTAGGCGTTGGAAGGAGTGAAAATGTACTGACTCTAATCATTTCACGCTTAGCTCTCAAATATGTGGCGTGAAGGTTTTACGCTTGCCTGCATCTATGCATGTCTCTGAGGTTGAATTAGGGAGATGTGTGCCATTTTTGAGCAGCAGGCAGATTGTTCGTACGGAGGCGTGAAATTGTCTGAAAGTCTGGAAGTGCAGATCCAAAGTTGTAATTGTTGATAGTGTTTCGTGATTGAAAAAACAAAAACAAAAACATTTTTCGCCGTTTGGCTTGCATGTGACGATTGTCTTCCAATCGGCAAAGTGAGAGAGTGGAATAATAAGAAATTAGGCATATTCGCTAAACGAATGACCTGTCAGTCTCAGACAAAAAAAAAAGTGTCGTTTCTGACTGGGATTTATGCTGAACAGTCGATTGGTGCTTATGAATAAAATGAGGAATTTATTAGTAATGATTATTGTGAATTGTATCTTACCCTACCCGAGTTAAAGCTGTATCAACATTTCAAACTTCAAATTAATGTTTTATGACATTTTTTATGAATTTCTGTACAATAAAGTGAAGTTAAAAGTATCGTGTTCAAAGAGCTACTGAATTTTGTTTTAAAGAATCAACAAAATGTGTTTTGCTGCGATTTTTTTTTAATTGACCACCGATAAGTAATAAAACCGCCAATTTTATGACATGTACTAGACTATAGTCGAAGCGATTCCTTGGACTCCATAAGGCATAGAATATAGGTTCCCAAACTTTTCGGGTAAGCGACCCCTTTGACCATTAGGCGATCGTTTCGCGACCCACAGTTTGGGAAACTATGGCATATAATATTGTTGTGCCTGCAAATGATAAACGAATGCAAGATGGTCATTTCCAGAAAAGCTTTCAGTGAGAAAGTGCACATAGAGCTGAGAAGCAAGCTTTGTTCCTCTTGTGACATCATAAAAAACGTCAAAGAGAAGAAGAAGACTAGATATAAAATAATTGAGTAATTGTAATTAACTGGTTTTTTTTTCTTGATATAAAATGTGTAAGTGATGCAAGCTAGAAACTTTCAACGAAATAATTTTAAAATGCAAGTAGACTTTGACTTGCTACTGTTTCAAACTAATAAAAAAAAAACTTAACCTCGTGATGATCTTCAGAGTTTTGATTTGATGAAATCTTTATTATAATCTTAAAAGCAATAATAATTGATGTGACACGAATGCGCAATTGTGTAAAGTGCCGGTAATAAACAAACGAATAAACAACATTTATAATTGATCTTAACAGGCTCTATTTGATGTTTTGCTACCAAATCATTGAAGATAAAAACCGCCTTGTAAACTGGGTTGTTTCCAACACCTTGAGTTTTGTTTCTTAACCCTCAGAGCCCCAGGACAAACTTCTTATTTTTAATCGTCTGATACTCAGAATCTGTTAAATATAAAAATAAGCGGTTTTCACTATGATCGATGGGAAGAGCTGTACTTCATCTAAGAGTAGTTGTCAAACCGGAAGTCCATGTTTGAACCTGCTTTTGCAACGGAAATAAGTGTTCCCTGGTGGAATGTTTTGGCGAGTCGTCTCTGAATCTAGTATGGGCCTGTCCATAAACTACGTAGACTCTTAGGGGGGGACGGGGGGGTCTGGCCAAAGTCCACGCTCCATACAAATTTTGAAAGTTTTGTATGAACAAAAGTCTACGAGGGGGGAGGGGGGGGTCTGAGATGGTCGATAAATGGTCTACGTAGTTTGTGGACAGCGCCTATTTTATAATAATTCTGAAATCTTAAACAACTTGAAATGGCAGGCCAACGCAAGAACACAATGCTGAGGCTGCTTTCTAGCATGAGTTGCATCTGAAACTTGGTCCCAGGTGTGTACTTCCGGTAGGACTCCCTAAGACCCAATTTCGTGATCATAATCATTTTGCACCTGAAAAGATGATTTTGGAAGTTTGGTGTCTATGAAGAATTTGTTTCGTATATTTGAGCCCTTCTTTTAAAAGTATCACTCATGTGAATTATCCACCTAAAATGAAAACACGGGTCATACTTTTAGCCAACGAATTATTACTAGATCATTGCATACTTTTAGGCGTTTATCGGTTTCTGTCCCAATTTACAAAATTGATTCCAATTTGTAAAAGCACGCTTCGCTAAGAAATTAAAGACCAGATTTAGATTCCACCTTGATTTATCTACCGAGAATTAACAGCTAATTATTGAAACAGTAGCCAAAAGGCTGCTGAAGAACATATCGCCAAACATAGCACCAGGGAACACTTATTGCTGGTGCAAAATCAGGTTCAAACATGGACTTCCGGTTTGACAACTACTCTTACATGAAGTACAACTCTTCCCATCGATCATAGTGAAAACCGCTTATTTTTATATTTTACAGATCCTGAGTATCAGACGATTAAGAAAAAGAAGTTTGTCCTGGGGCTCTGAGGGTTAAAATAGTCTATTGCTAGTCTATCGTTTGATCTTTGATCTGGCTTTAGTGTTTATACATAGTATCAATTCATGCTTCGGAATCGAAATCAGAAGTATTTTGTGTTAAACATTCGCTCGCTTTGTACACGAATGTGAAAATCTGACATGAAAATTGCATACTACACACTTAATTTAATTTGCCGAAGTCGGTAAAATGAATTGCCGAGAATCCAACAGCTGAGTGCTCGGTAAAAGTTCAAATTGTCGACTGGACTGCAAACTTGAAGAAGATCAACTGTCAAAATTTGACGAGCAGTTCGGTAATGCATTGCCGAAAATTTCGGTATATTTATTACCGAAGTTCAGTAAAGGTTTATGTACGTTTCTACTCATCGATAAGAAGAATTTAAGAAAAAACAAAAGCAATTTATGCATGCAATTTATGAAAAGTTTTATTTACGCAATAACATGTAATGAAAAAATATTTTACGGAACAAGAGGAAAGTTACTTCTTCTGCAAACCGAAAAAACAGCACCCATCCATCGCTATCCGCTGCCAACCGGGCAGCGGTCAGACGCGGTTAGCGACATATAGAAGGCAACAAGTGCGGATCCCTATGGTTAACACAATTTAGTAACATTCCTCGTGCCACGGAAGAGTTAAAACACTTAAAACTGATTTCTTGATGATGAATCTAGAAGCGACCCGCCGAACAGCAAAAAAACAGCAAAGGAATCTCCTGAAATAGGGGTCCGGCATTCCCCCTATAGCGCCGCACATCTCCAAAATCAACGAACTGAAAAATGAAGAAATGCATCTATGTGTTTTGAAAGAAATGCTCAGAGTAAATACAGATTACAGATAATTCATTTACATTACTTACGAGAGAACAGTCCAGCGATGAAAGTTATTCGCCTCGAAAACGATTCTGTTTCAGTTCCTTTTTTCTTTTTAAGATGGCAGCTTGGAGCGCATTTGTTGATCTGTTTTTGACAGACGCGGTTAACCGAAATTCAGCAAAATTATTGGATTGCCGATTGCTCTTGCAAAAAAGATTGCCGATAATCGTTAATTAATGAGAATGAACGAATTTCGTTAATTTTGATGTGTTATTTTTAATGAACTGTCAAATTTTAACGATATATCAGTAAAAATATACTTTACCAGTTAAGTTCGTTATTCACTTTTACCGAGATCAAATTTCGGGATTAAGTGTGTACTCTGTATCGATTTTTTTTTCTAGATGATTGTATGTAACATTATAGTCAGACATAAGGACCGTACATCACGAATTATAGTCAATGTTGGAACAGAAGGTTAACTGTAAAAGGTATGGCAGGGAAACTTATAATTTTGAGCTTTTATGGTGCTGCTAAACGAATGAAAGGTTCTTTTTTTAAGTGTGTTCAATTTTTAAACTCTTCGAAATTTGCAGTAGTTAGTTGCGAAGCATGTGCAATGGAATCATGAAAGAGTTTATTATAGGAAAATACTACATTGAAATAGTGTCATGTTGTATTTTGCAAAATTAAGTTAGTTGAGTAGCATACATGAATTTTCAAGGTCTACGCAAAGGATAAGTTATAATCTAAATGATATAAATCTGTCTCAGTTTTAGCCATAGCTATTCACAAAGATGAACTGATTTGTAGATGGTACAATTTTATAAACCACGCTGAGGGCGTTGCCTAAATTTCATCTGCTAGCGGAGCACAAACATCTGAAACTAATCCCAGACTCCTGTATCTTTCATTGAGGGTGGAGTCATGCTTGAGAGCTGTCTTGAGTACAACATTGAAAGGGAAAATATGAGTTACACGCAACCTACTCTATATGGATAGTGCAAAATACGAGTGTACGCAGATGTGCAAGACAATACAGAGATGAATATAAACGGGGCTGGCATTGAACTCATGATCTGCAGAATTGTAGGTAGATCTGGGAGTAATTAAGGTGCCGTCCATTGCAGAATATTCAGTTTGCGATAACGATGACAAAACAAGTCAAGGATCAATAACGCTAGAAATGACAGGACATGGATTACTCAGATATAACAAGATGTTATCGATATGAAATGGTTTGCGTCTCACTTGAGTATAAAATTATGATGAGTAATACATTTCAAGCATAAGGTCTCGTCCTGTAAAAAAAATGATTAGAATTATTATAACGACCTGATACGTGTTTTCATTTTATTGTTGACGTTGTAAGATAGTATTACGTTTTGAGCTCGGTGAACTGATGCTCAATTTTAGAAAGCAATCATATTATGAGTCCAAAACACAAGTGAAAATATCGCAGAGCGGATTCTCAACTTTCCATATACCCCTGACAGATATTTTTTATTCATATCGTGCTATTAAAATGTAGGTAGATCAATCATGTTTCTTATTGGAAAAGATACAAAATGTTGCTGAAATATGCGAAAATGTTTATTTGTTAATAATTGACATCGCATTTGGAATCAGGTTTTGCAATTTGAGATATTATATTTTTGAGATTTTTTTTATTTTAAACAGTGTTAACTCGATTTTCGACCATGACTCAAAAACAGCTCTGTTAAAAAAAAGTGAAGAACGATACTGAAATTACAATGCCACAATTTCTATAAAAAATGATTTGTTACGACGCGTTAGTGAAAGCCCCTCGGTCGGAGTCGTGCCAGCAATGTACCATAGGGACCGCCGTCGCTGACACTGACGTTGCTCTTATAGGGCACTGCACGTAGTTCTTACCCTCTCTTTCGCTCTCATTGGGATTCAGTAAACAACAAGGCCAGGAAATGTCAAAATCCCATACAAAATCAAAACAGTGCAGTGCCCTATTAGCCTATGCATGCTGTGAGATTTTGACTTTTACTGCGAGCACTGTGTTCAAAATTCCTGTGAGGATGAGCAGGACAGCACTAAAGCAGAGCTTGCAGTAAAAGTCAAAGAACAAAAGAATTTTGCTAACATACACAGCCTAATAGGTAGTATAGATAGTAGAGTAAACATAGATCCGTGTTGATGAATCCGTTGTATCCAAACGAACTGTCAAAATCTGTATCCAAACGAGCATGACGTCACGATTTGGACAACATCAATGGAGCGCATGACGTCATATTCAACCGCCGCACTCTTGAAAATTGCTATTTACACGCTCAAAACATTTTAGTCAGCCGTGTCCGCGGATCTATGTTTACTCTACTATCTATAATAGGTAGTAATGAATAATCGAAAGACGTCTGTCAATCTGTATCCAAACGAGCATGACGTCACGATTTGGACAACATCAATGGAGCGCATGACGTCATATTCAACCGCCGCACTCTTGAAAATTGCTATTTACACGCTCAAAACATTTTAGTCAGCCGTGTCCGCGGATCTATGTTTACTCTACTATCTATAATAGGTAGTAATGAATAATCGAAAGACGTCTGTCAAATGGAAGGATTGCCGAGTCATGATATTAGATCTGTTGTAAGGTGAAATCGAATAGCTAAAACGCAAATCTTTATAGTCGATAATCATAAAAATCGTATTACTTTGTTTGGAATAATCAAGCTTATGTAGGTAAACATAATGAATTTATAAAATCCCTTGAATATTTGCATATTTATGTTTAACCAGGATCGATAGGCGATTGAACTCCGCACCGATAGTGATTGCTAGTTCACTGCATCTGTGTATACGAAGCTCGATAAAGTTTCTCCGAAATCGATATAGGCCTGGGTAAGGTAGAGCTAAATTGTATGCTACACGGTACATTAAGTCTAGCTATTGATCTGTTCTAACAGGTATACGTTGCAGTATAAGGAAAAGTGAGAGGTTGACGGAATTTACGGTAGAGCGAAAACCAAGACTGTGAGTAGCCTTGTTATTTGTAGATGATAATGTAATGTAAGCAAATGTTTGAATTTCAGCTAAAAGCACAAATAAACACCATTTAGTTGCTAAACGGACTTGGTCGCTCGTACATGATTCGTTGATAGAAAATCGATGCTATTAACTTTCCATTATTGGGAAACTCAGGCCGAGACAAGTGCATCAATTTATTTTATAATAGTATAAAATGCAACTTTGATTTAAAAAATGACCTAAATAAAACAATAATATTTTGATTTGAATTTCGGAGAAATTGGTTGTGAGAGTAGAGGATAAGAGTATTGTAGAATAGAGGAAGCACAGATGTAAAAAAAAACAAAATAATTTTCAAGTCTTAGTTGATAATACAATTAGATCAATTTACTGAACGACAAATTAAGAGTCAATTCCTCTTTGCAACAACCATACAAAGCGTGATAAAGGGGAAGTTGCTTCCCCTGCGCTAGTTATTCCTGATTGGTCGAAGTGTGTGGGCGATGCGTGACGAAAAATATAAAAACGATGCGCTCGCTGTGAAAAGACCATTCTCAAGACGAACGTCGTAAACGACACACATCAGCAGAGTAGCAGCAGCAGCAGCACGGAGATCCAGTGGCCAGGAGGAGCGTGGAAATGCGACCCATCCGGGTCGCAGCCGAACCGAACCAGCCAGCAGCAGCAGCGATGAAGCCGTTAGTCACCAGTGAGGTTTTGAGAGTTTTCCTCACTGGGGCCGGCACACCGCTTGCGAACTGCGTGGTAGAAATTTACCCCGCTGCGGTTAGGATGAACCGCAAATTTCGACAGCTGCATCCGTCGTAACTGCTACTACTGCTTCTGCTGTATCTTTGCCTATTAAACTGCCATCCCGATGACTTGTCCTCCGATCCTTCTTTCTAGGGCTTGATGGTGGAACAGTACTCCAACTCTCGTAGTTAGAATGATGTGGCCCGTGATAGATGGGAGTAGTGCAGTTGCCAGTTGTGGCAACTCATTTCTGGATACGCTAAACACTTGCGTTGCTGCACTAAACTGTACCACTTCCGATGATGGTTTCACTACTAGTGTATCAGCAGTGACTTTAATTATTTCAACAATTGTTCTTCTTTCAGCAAGTTCACTAGCTGTTTCGCTGATCTGCTTTTATTCACTACAACAGCATTGTTTGTAATTTTGGCACTGTTTAATTTTCGTAGTATGTCCTTTAATCCTTCCATTGTCACTTATATTTTCTTTTGTTTCTTCTCACTGACTATCGCATCCATTGTCACTTTTTGTACATCTGTCCCTGGTCACTTATATTTTTTCTCATCACCAAATGTTACAAGTCCGTTTTCATAAATTTTAAAGTTTTCGTAATTCTTTTTCCAATAGGTGATTAACCAGAACCTACAACAAGGTTCCATACACTCGCCACTTTTATGATTTCTTTTAGGGTAAATGTACCAATAGTGGTGCTATTAGTAGCCCCTTGTACTAAAATAATTGAATAAAATTGATAATACCACAAAATAAAAACTCTGAAAACGTTAATCGGTAGTTTTTTACTTAAATTTGCTAGGAAAAATGTAAAAAGCATTATTTATTTCAGTTTTTGCGAATAAATCACTTGCACCAACTATAGGTACACCGTTCCTATTATGGAGGTAAAATTTAACATTGGTTCCTGTGGTAACGACCTGAGTCTAATCTCATGTGTGCAGCGAAGCACAATGAACCGTCCGAGTGCGTGGTCGAATAGAGACTGATGCTGTGAGCCACACGGGATACAAAGCAATGTGTATCGGGTGAGCACGAAGTGCGCGATGTGGAGACGGTTATAGTTAGTGGATCTACCACATCCCCTTTTCCCTCAGAAAAGTTAATTTTCAATTATTTTTGTTTTAAATCTTCCATATTTGTTTGGAGCTGATTAGCAACTCAAAATGAAGGCGTCCATTGAGAAACGATCATTAACTTCCAATCTCCACTCATTCTAACGAATTAGTCATTTACACTTTATTCTAATTTTTTTTTATTTGCGAACATTTATTTACAGCCTGCGCTGCTGAGTGTACTAAAATTTGAGGTGGCTGTGACAATAGTCTATACGCCTATTTTATTATTAAAAAATTGACAGGTGGTGGCGTGGTAGTACGTAGAATGTAATAATATTTTAAATACTTGTATCGATCATAAAATGTATTATTCGATTTTGATGATATCACGCTCCTCGCCACATTAGTAGTCATATTTTGATGACCTACTTTGTTTCCATTACATTTGATTAACAATATATCTTTTTATCAATTAAGCCAACAATTGATTGATTGAATTTTCTCTTTTCCTTTTTCAAATTACAGGATTGGTTTCTGTAACAAATTCTGATGTTTTAAACGTTTTAAGTTGGCCTGACCTTTTTCTAAAAAGATTTGTTTTCACTAACTATTCTTAATCCTTACTCTCTGATACTGCTTGACTACGGTTCTCACTAGTTAATTCGATTTACTTGATGAAGCCATGAAGCTTCCTTGATATTTTTTTTGACAAGTAATATTTGAATTCCACAGAATACATTAAAAATTAATAAATATACAAGCAACATCCCTTCTGGTGCTCAATGCTGCGGAACATAGCAAAATAACAATACAGTAAGGTTCTTTGTTTTGACTAACTCTAATAGCAAATCCGTGAACGAGAGTTGTTACAAACGTGGGTTATACCTTGGGTTATGCCAACAATAGAGATAAGTGACATTTCAACACACCAACACTAACGCAAGATTTTCCTCACACAAAAATGCACGCTAATTCAGAGGCTATTCAGATTGCATATGCAAATACTACCCAATCAAATAGGGTAATACGGGTGAATAATGATGAAGCTAACATCCGGGGTAGGAGTGCAAATGTTTTCCTCGCAGTTTCACTACTACATCTACAAAAAAGGCACGCATACATTTTGATACGATTCTCTTTGATCCAGGTCTTTATCTGCTCGGCCCCAGACGGGAACCTGCCAAAGCCCCAAGCTGCTGGTCTTGAGCCGACGGCTGCTTCCGGGGTGGGCACTCAAGGCCTCTTACGGTGACCTGGATCTCAGGGTCGTTATTTTGAGCTTGGAAAGCTAGCGGACTCACTTCCCACGCTCTTGGCTCCAGTCGGACAAACAAATTGTAGATGGCGGAACAGGAATACGTGGTTAAATAAAAAGAATAATTTACTCTAATTCAAAAATTTAATATTTAATCTAATTCAAAGAAATTCAATAATTTAAGCTTTATTCAAGGAGATTTTGTAGAAGGGAAAAATTGAATGGACACACCTTTTTGCTCGGGTACCGTACCACTTTGCAGTTTGGGGATGGTTAGACGCCGGGCTTCGACGCTCGCTGTGGGCTCGGATTGGCGCGCACTTGTTTCGGCCAATCACGGCGGGCTCACCAGCTTCCGAGACGTCCTTCTGGTTGGCGCCGGGACGTTCGCTCGTTACCTTCTTGCTCGCACTGGTAGTCCGCGCACTCACTCAGTCCGGTCGACTATCACCCACGTGGCACAGTCGTCAGGCACGCGATGGTCACTTTCACTGCCGGGAATCAAACTCGCACCACACGGAAACTTTCTGGGTTGAATCGTCGGAAACTCGTACGGACACTTGGTACTTCTGTTACGAATAAGAGACCTGAACCAAAACTCAGGCGGTTTTTATTGCAGCTGATGTTCGTGGTTGAAATCAGCCTCCACATCAACGGAAAGTTTAACAACTAGATCAGCCGTTGAAAGATGGTCGTTTGGTGTCAGGGGGTATTGCATGGAGTTGTAGTGGCAACGTCCACTCGGCAAAACTGCCAAACCCCTATTAAGCGCTCAAGTAGCATTGAGCTCGAATGATGTATGAATAAAAGTTAGTTCTATCATGACTGTAAACATACTCGGTTGCATTTACCATCTTATGAGAAATTGTCCACTATTTAAAATAAATACGTGTTTATAACAGTGTCGACGAGGAAAAATGTTTTCTCTTAACATGCCGTGCGATTCACGACCGCTGGAAATGGTTAATACCTTTTGGCGTGAATTTTGTATTGTATGTTTTATTTGGCGACAAGCGTGCTAGTGTTTTTTTGTGTCGTGCACTTCATCATTAAATTTTCATGTCCGCCGGTGCTATTGTGTAAACTTTTGTGCAGTGATTTTTGTGTATATATTGAATTGCGGAAATAGCGCATCGGTAAAACCAGTTTTTTAACGTTCATATTTGTCATGACCGCTGAAATTGTCTTCTTTTGGCATGATTTTTCTAACGTTTTGTGTTAACTGTTTCTGGTACAATGGTGCATTAAAAATCCCAGCAAAATTTTACGTTATTTTTTTTTCTTCTCCTTTTTTTGGTGTAGTAAGCATAATGAAATATATCACCTTTTTGTGCTCATTTTTGTACTCACCATTTTGGTTTTATTAAAGAGAAGTGTAAGTTTTAAAGTCATTGAAATACATGACTTTTTGTTGTCCTGCACATTTGGTCATCCTTTTTAATGCAGATTCTTTTGATGACCATTTTTATTTCAACAACAGCCCGAAAAATGGAAAACAACCATTACTTCATTTAGTGGTCAACTGTGGCCATGTAGCTGTAAAATCGGTATAAATTGATTTACGCACACATGCGTGTTTTAGTTTGTCATCTGATTTTTGTTTTGATTGGATGATTACATGCAATAAAGTGCATAACTAAGTGTATTTTTCTGCGACGACATCGTTTACGGTTTACATGGAACAAACGCAGCGTTTAATTACATTCGGCCATTCGAGGTATCTGAAGGAGTGTACATCATACGGATTAGGAAGGCATGCCAACACGAAATACATCCGAAATTGGACAGAGAGGATTCACCTGGAAATTTCGTTGCCGATTTCTGTTCGTGAGGGGATGATGTTGCCTGAAGCTTGGGTTGTAATGACGAACTCCTTACTGTGTAGAAGCTACGACAGAAACCTGTGCTGCCTGGATAGTGAGCCGAAGATGAAGAGTTGAAATTTAAAAAGAAAAAGCCTTGTGTATACATTTGAAATTGTTCAAATCTCGATATTTGAAAAAGTTCGATCGAAATGTTTGATATGTATATATGTATAGACAAAATATGTAGTCTATTTGTTATTCAATTATGTTCAAATTAGTTTTAATGCTTTAGCTTAAGGGGGAAGGCTGTAGTGGCAACGTCCACTCGGCAAAACTGCCAAACCCCTATTAAGCGCTCAAGTAGCATTGAGCTCGAATGATGTATGAATAAAAGTTAGTTCTATCATGACTGTAAACATACTCGGTTGCATTTACCATCTTATGAGAAATTGTCCACTATTTAAAATAAATACGTGTTTATAACAGGCGTGGAATGATTTTGAATTCAAAATATAATAGGGTTGTAAAGGACATCTGACACCAAGGGAAAAGGAGTGGGAAAAAGAAATAGGAATTTTATAATTAATTATTCAATCTATTTTTATTTAATTCAATATTCTATTTTAAATAACCACGAATTCATTTTCTATTTACAAAAAGAAACAACTATTTACAAAATATTTACAGTTTAATTATTTACAATATTGGAACCTAGATGACAGGTTACAATTACCCCGGGGTCTGGGTAAAAAAATTAATCTAATTAATTTTTTGTTTCCAATTTCTGTGACACAATAGTCTGTATCCTCTCTGCTCTGCGAAGTCCAGTTTGATTCGATGAAATTATTGCTTCCTCGAGGGAATCTTTTCCAGTGAATCACTTGGATTGGGAAGAGTGAGCCTGGGATTTCAAATATAGTTAATCTTACCAGCAAAAAGGATCTAAATCATTTAAGTTTGTAACTCGCTATGCGATCACTGGTGGTGGATGGTTTAGTGCAATTTCATGTTTCGTCAGAATAAGTCGCATTTTGTCCTTCTCACATTTTGTCCTCCTCGCGTATACTAAGACAAAGTAGAATTTAATTTATTATTCTAATACGCGTTCAAACGCCAACTGTTGTTGACCAAACAATAATTTGAAAATTTACCTATTTTAGAAAAGATGAAAGCACTACAATTTCAACATCTTTATCTCAACCGTTTTGTTTAATTTAATAATATTTCCTATTTAGTGACACGTTGATTTTTCAACATAGATCCATTTATTTATTATGCTAGGGCGCCCTATTTCTAAAGTTGTTTCTTCAAACACCTAGACGGCTCTAATCGCGAGAGCGGCTGGGTTCGATTCATTGAAACAAATATTGCTAAATGTTCTCTACAAAGCATATTCATTCGAATAGCAGCGAGAGGACCTCTTGAAAAGTTATTCTAGACTTATGAAATACTTATGAAATTTGCCACCGAGGCTGCGCCGGTTTGTCGACCGACGTCGCCGCGGAGCCGAGTATTGACTGTCAAATCGCGATGTGAGATTTGTCAAAATTTGTTATTCTAAAGTGTGAGGACGACGCTATCATTACGAAGGCACAAATATGCTAAAAATAGTTAAAGGTCCCATTAGACGTGACAAATATTTGGCCAAACAAGCCCAACAAATGACCAACACAGCCTGAATCATAGCAACCTTGAATAAATGTCGGACTTCAGTAGCAAATATTTGGCATAATGACAAACAGTCTAATGGCACTTTAAATTTCGAGGTCGAGGTTCATCAGGTCAAGGCCAAGGACAGCTAGCCCTTCTCATTCATCAGCTAGACCATAGGAAGACTGCGTCGATGTAGAATTAAAGGGGTAAACGACGGTGTTTATTTTTAAATAGGTGCTGTTTCTGGTGTTTGTTTTCTTCTTTTCAGATTTGTACGAGAACTACGAAGGATTCTACTAGGAGGAGTTTTCTAATTATGTGAATTGTGAAAGATGAATGAAAATAAATAAATATGTGAACGAAAGTGTTGATATTACTTTCATCCTGGTTTCAAGTGCGCGGCCGGCCACACACCGAGGGGTTTTCCTGACAGATCCTCCAGATCGTAGGAGGAATTACCGATCTTCGACTTTACCTTGCATGGGAGAAACTGAGCAGCATATTTGGCGTTATAGTGATCTGCCGCACTAGAAGGCTTCATATTTCTGCGATATACGAGCTGACCAGGCGAAAAGGCTTTAGCGAACCGACGGTGGCGCAGATTATAGTGATTTTGGGAGGCTTCGTGAGTTTTGGATAGATTTTTCTGTACGGTTTTGTAAATTTTCTCGAACTTCGTCTTACGACGTTCTACCAGTTCAGCTTCGGACATGGCCTCGCCATGGCGGTATAACTTGTGGTCCGACCCCTTTTCTGAGAGTTCCTGGCCGTGGGTAATGTAGTAGGGCGTAAAACCAGTGGACGAATGAATGGTAGTGTTAAGAATGACCTCGATTTCTGGGATTTTGAGGTCCCACGATCGTTGATCGTCTTTCGCGTATGTGCGTATTGCCGCGTTTATGGTACGGTTGACGCGTTCGACCGGGTTCGCCTGCGAGTGATACCTGGAATTCAGCCAATGTGTAACTCCATATTGATCGAGTAGGTTCTTAAACTCGTTCGAAGTAAAAGTACTTCCATTGTCGGAAATGACTACTTCGGGAACGGAGTTCCTGTAAAACCACTGATCTCGAAGGATTTTACACATTGCTGAGCTGTCCAGTTTTCTCACAGGGTGTATCATGACCCACTTCGAGAATAGATCGGCGATAACCAATATATGCTGGTTACCTTTTCGACTTCGTGGGAGTGGTCCCACGAAATCTAACGAGATGATTTGCCACGGTCGAGTGGCCACGCGCATATTTCCCATTTCTGGAACAACCGGTACAGAAGGGGCTTTCACCTCTTTGCACGTTTGGCAAGATTGAATATACTTGCGAATTTCAGGTCCCATTTTTGGCCAATAAAAACGCTTGCGAATACGGGCCAACGTTTTATCGTACCCTAAGTGGAAGCAGTCATCGTGATTATCCTTCAAAATCTCGGGAATTTCGTCAGACTGGGGAACACGTTTCCACACGAAACGACTGTCGAAAGGTTCATTTCTTGCAGTTACGAATTTAAACAGTTTTCCATTCTCCACCTTGAAATCTACATATTCGTCAGGCCTGTCCATCACTTTCTGCATGAGGGACGATTGCCACGTTGCGGTAGAAGGGCCTTGGACCATAGCAATACTACGTGATAAAGCGTCAGGAATCACGTTGTCCCGACCTTTCCGGTGCACCACAGTCATGTCGTACTGTTGTAGGTCCAAGCTCCATCTACTACAACGCGATCCTACCTTCCATTTCGTGTGTAAAATGTGGGTCAAGGCAGAGGAATCTGTAATTAAAGTAAAATGATAACCCTCTATGTAGCCCCTGAAAGCGTCAATGGCCAAAAGGGCGGCAAGGGCTTCTTTTTCGGCCGCGTGGTAATTTTTCTGAGGGGTGGTTAGTTTGTGGCTGAAGTATGAAATTACTCTCTCCCCATCTTGATGTTGCTGAGTCAGGATGCCAGCCACAGCCACATCGCTGGCATCAGTTTGGATTGTGAACTCCTTGTTGAAGTCTGGACTTCCTAAGATGGGTGCGGAAATAAGAAGCTCTTTGATCTCACAGAAAGACTTTTCTGCTTCCTCCGTCCAACGAATAACTTTCGTTTTCGTCTTGAGGAGATCTGTAAGACCAGCAGTGATGCCACTGAAATCGGGGATGAACCGACGATAATAGTTGGCCATCCCCAAGAACCTCCTAAGTTTCGTTACCGTCGTCGGCCTCTCGTACTCAACGATTGGCCGAATCTTTTCGGGGTTGGTCCGGAGGCCATCCGTGTTCAAAAGATAACCCAAGAAAGGGATCTCGGGTACTCCAAACTTGGATTTCTCGAGATTGATACTCAAATTAGCCTCAAGCAGTCTACGCGCAATCTCTCGAAGCAGCTGTACGTGTTGCTCGAATGTCTCCGTGACCACGACGATATCGTCGAGGTACACGAAGACATAAGGTTCCAATACACCATGGCCAAGTACTTTGTCCATTAGTCGGGCCAAAGTGGCCGGACTATTTACGAGGCCGATTGGCATACGGGTGTATTGGAACAACCCCTTGCCTTGCACACAGAACGCAGTATATTTTCTGGACAAAGGGTCCAGAGGAATCTGAAGAAATGCTTCCGAAAGATCGATGGTGGACAAATACCTAGCCTTCGGAAGCTGTCCGAGTATTCTGCAAGGGTGCGGCAAGGGGTATGCATCACGTACAGTGCGCTCGTTGATCTTGCGCGCATCCAGGCACAATCGGACCTTGTTGGGCTTTATGACAGGGACGCAATTGAGAGACCAATCTGAATTACTAGGTTCGATGATCCCGGTATCCAGTAGCCGTTGTAATTCTCCTGCGACCAAACCTTGGGTTTCAGGGGACATTACATAAGGGAATTGTCTCACCGGTGCTTTATGCTTCCATTCTTCTTGAATCTCAATTTTATGTACAGCGAGGGGAGTGACCGAAGTGTCCTGGGCGGGCAGGTAGGAAAAGTTGCTTGATTTGATCAAGAATTCGTCGCTCCTCGTCAGAGATGGAAGGGGCTGACAACGGTTGATTACTGGAAGATTCCATGTTTGAGGGTTCGATTATAGCGCATTGCTGGATGGTCGGTTGGATGTGGAATTTTCTCCAAAAATCCATTCCGCATATGCAGTCAATGGCTAATTTCGGAACGACTAATGTAGGAATTACTTTCACCACACCGTTAAATGAAAATGGTAGATATATTTGGCCCAAAACATTCAACTGCTCTCCGCTTGCCGTTCGCAACACAATCGAGCCATGAATGGGTGATAGTTTTCGTGGTTTTATTTTAGAATAAATTGTGTCACTTATCAGAGTCAAATTGCTCCCACTGTCCAATAAAGCCTTAAATTTTACACCATGTAAGCTGACTGTCGTATATGGTCGATTATCATTGGGATACGGGTATGAGACGAGACACGTGGTGGGTTTGGGAGTATAAGTGTCAATGCTAGCCGGTTCAAAGAAGGTAGAAAGGGTTTGCTTCATACCGTACGCTATTAGTGGTGCAGCGAGCCGCGGTTTTCTCTCGCTGACATCTCGTTTTTTATACAGTACGGACAGTTGTTGGTTGGGTATCCTCTAAAGCCACAATTTTCACAGAGAACACCTCGGGGAAGCCTACACGCGTTAAAACGATGACCATACGCGCCGCAATTAAAGCAATGGTTGGGTGGTGGCGGGCAATGAGAATCGATTAGAGCTGTAAGAGTAGGGAGTCGATTCGGTTGATTTTTGAACGAATTCGGTTGGTGCTGCGCGCGCGACGTGTTGGATGCGGAGGGGGCAGTTTCAGTTTGAGTAATAGGGGTTTTGTTTCGATTTCTATTGTTCGATTGAGACGGTTGGGTTTGGATATTTGGTGGTTCTGCTTTCTTAGCTTTAGGTTTGGATTCGCTCACAGTGACAGCATTGGTCTGTTTTTCTGTCCCGAAAACTTTATTGTACGCTGAGAAATTCAACGCGTCTACTTTTTGTCCTGCAGCCACGAGTGTAGCTAAATCGTTGATAGGCAGAAATGTAACCTGCTTTTTATAGTCGATGCGAATATTTTGCAACAATATTTGCATCTTCTCATAATCGGGAATTTGATTACTCATGGTGCGGAAAAGTCGCTCCATTTCGTAATAAAATTCATTAAATGATTCGTTACGCTGTTGCCGTCGCTGGTATATTTTCATTTTAATTAAAGGATCTAAGTCCGGATGCATGAAAGTGCGCTTAAGCTCCATTACTAAATGTTGCCAGTTTAGTAGTCGCCCTGTAGTGCGCATGGTCATATACCATTTCAGTGCATGGCCGGTAAAAAGATGGACGGCTGATTCAAAAAGATCAGCCTCTGACACGTGTTCTGCCAAAGACAATGCTTGAACTACCTCCAGAAATTCGTTCAATTTCAGACCCTGATCTTCGCCATCATATTTTGTCAGTGTCCATCGAGAAACTGGCAAAGTTTGATGTGATGATTGGCCGGATAAAGAAGTTCTAGCTGGGTTTAATGCTGGAACAGAATTTACGGGCCAGGCCGTGGGGTTTGGTACAGCGTTATTGTTACCCACTGGCGGAATGCTTTGTGGAATTGGGTGAAACCAGCTTTGCGATGGCGGCGGTAAATTGTTGAAATAATTTGGGACGCTACTGTTGGGTTGAATTTGATTAAAGGTACTAATCTGAGAAGTGTATGCAGGATATGGGTTTGCTAAATTTGGGACGTCACTGTGAGGAACGGTATACGGTTTCGCGCTCGCGGTGTGATCTGTCACGATTCGATTTCCCCCCGCCCCCAGATGTGGTGCGAAAGTTGGATGATTATTCTGCATACTATCGCCAACGGCCACTGTCTGCTTCGAAAATTCCCTTTGTTCATCACGCAAAGCCAACTCATCTTCGAGCCGTCGAATGCGTGCTTGAAGTGATAGAATTAAATTTCGATCATATGCACCGTCGGTTGGAGCATTGTTCAAAAAATCACCTAGCTCGCTTTGCACATCATCGAGCTGAGGCTGTGCGGGTTTGATCGCAAACAGATCTCCCAGCGGTAAAGCCGTTTCATTCTCTTCCTCAGCTGGTGCAATAGACTGGGTGTAAAACCAATCTCGCAATAGGGTGACACACCTTACCAGTAAATCACGCAAACGTTGTGCAAGTTCAACAGTTGGATCACAATTTTTCACCATCTGGAATATTCTATGACTAAGATGTAGGAGCCTAGCTTTACACTTGTCCTTTGAACTGATTACCCCTCGCCTCAAAATCTCACAAATTTGCTAATATTTATGGTCACACAACCCAATATCTTCAACCTTTTCTGCATCTAACGTAACATCTAAAACTTTCTGCTGTTCTTTCTCTGCCTTCAAGTTCAATCTAAGGCTTCTTCGCCTTTGGGAAAACGATGGATCATCGCGAATGACAATCAACCGTATTTCAATTTCAAAAAGTAGCTCATCCTCTAACAAATGATCCACGCGCATATGGTGGTACCACCCTAACATCATCTCAACTGCTTGATCGAAGGTGATTTTCGATTGCGCCATCGTACAGAAGAATCCACGCGGTCACCAAATTTATTATTCTAATTGAAACAAAGCGTTGAGAAAACGACGAAGAATTTGAAAAGTTGCCTAGGTTTGATCTATTGTAGGGGAACAGAGCCCAAAATGCCAAGATGGGGTAAAATGGCCCAAATCATAAAATCATTCCTGAATGGGACTTGATCATTAGTATTGGTGGATGGTGTCAAGATACGTTTGCATCGAATATTCTTCTAGAAGCTAGGCCACGAAACCCACGAAAAATCTTTTGATTTCCCAATGAAAACTGGCAACTTCCGGTTTTTCGTGCTTGCAATTAAGGTTTTCTGGTGATTTTATTACCAGCCAAGTGTTTCCAACGAGATTGAGGCACACATGGAGACGCATGGTTGTTGATGTCTACGCTTTTCATGTTAGGGGTCATTCAAATATTACGACCATCGTTTTGCGGGGAGGGGGGTAACACTCCATTTATTGAGTATACGAAAAAGCGGGACAGAGGGGGGAAAAGGAGTCGGAAATGCCCGAAAACTGATGGACGTAATTTTTGAATGTTTTCATGAAGTGGCATCTTACCCCACGGAAGATGCTCGTTTTGCACCACTTCCGTTTTACGAATCAGTTTTTAAAGTCGCTAAAAATCGATGAAAATACAATAATTTAGTGAATATTTTTGCTGAAGTATCGAGCAAATATTGTCTAGTTGCTGTTACCACTTTGAAAGCCTAACAAATGAGACTAATTATCATTGAAAACGATGAAAGTTTGAAAAATGGCATTTTACCCCACTTGACCCTATTAATTAACAAAGGATTCTAATTTGTCTTACACGTGGTTGACAAAACCAGTGCGAGAATGTCTTATCATCACCCGAAAAGAAATTACTTTGCACTATGAATAACCATCAAATTCACCAGTAAATCACACTTCACTTGTCACTTCTTAATTTAAACAACTTAGAACCTAAAGAAAGGGAAATATATACAAGATAAAGAAAAATTCAGAAATTTGGTTGGAAAAACTAATTCAATTGAGATTTTTACAAAAATTCAATTCCTCCCGGAGCACATTAAAAAAACTAATTCAAAGTAGATTTTTTTCTATTTTTATCGTTGGGCGCCAATTGATACGATTCTCTTTGATCCAGGTCTTTATCTGCTCGGCCCCAGACGGGAACCTGCCAAAGCCCCAAGCTGCTGGTCTTGAGCCGACGGCTGCTTCCGGGGTGGGCACTCAAGGCCTCTTACGGTGACCTGGATCTCAGGGTCGTTATTTTGAGCTTGGAAAGCTAGCGGACTCACTTCCCACGCTCTTGGCTCCAGTCGGACAAACAAATTGTAGATGGCGGAACAGGAATACGTGGTTAAATAAAAAGAATAATTTACTCGAATTCAAAAATTTAATATTTAATCTAATTCAAAGAAATTCAATAATTTAAGCTTTATTCAAGGAGATTTTGTAGAAGGGAAAAATTGAATGGACACACCTTTTTGCTCGGGTACCGTACCACTTTGCAGTTTGGGGATGGTTAGACGCCGGGCTTCGACGCTCGCTGTGGGCTCGGATTGGCGCGCACTTGTTTCGGCCAATCACGGCGGGTTCACCAGCTTCCGAGACGTCCTTCTGGTTGGCGCCGGGACGTTCGCTCGTTACCTTCTTGCTCGCACTGGTAGTCCGCGCACTCACTCAGTCCGGTCGACTATCACCCACGTGGCACAGTCGTCAGGCACGCGATGGTCACTTTCACTGCCGGGAATCAAACTCGCACCACACGGAAACTTTCTGGGTTGAATCGTCGGAAACTCGTACGGACACTTGGTACTTCTGTTACGAATAAGAGACCTGAACCAAAACTCAGGCGGTTTTTATTGCAGCTGATGTTCGTGGTTGAAATCAGCCTCCACATCAACGGAAAGTTTAACAACTAGATCAGCCGTTGAAAGATGGTCGTTTGGTGTCAGGGGGTATTGCATGGAGTGGAATGATTTTGAATTCAAAATATAATAGGATTGTAAAGGACATCTGACACCAAGGGAAAAGGAGTGGGAAAAAGAAATAGGAATTTTATAATTAATTATTCAATCTATTTTTATTTAATTCAATATTCTATTTTAAATAACCACGAATTCATTTTCTATTTACAAAAAGAAACAACTATTTACAAAATATTTACAGTTTAATTATTTACAATATTGGAACCTAGATGACAGGTTACAATTTGAACGTGATTACCACTATTGAAACAGCAGCAGGTCACCTAAATCATGTACCGAATCTATGCACATCATAACTCATCCAACCTACATGGTGATAATCCCATAGCAATAATTTCTTGCGTTAAACAGTGGCTATATTACATCTATTGCGGGAGACTTGTTTTAGGTCATTTATTTTATGGTAAAACAGATGTCAAACATCTCTATCACTATACAGTTCATCGCCAGCTTAAGGTTTGCAACATACATAGGGAAACCTTATCATATTTGATATTCTCATTTAAAATTAATCGCTCAACTCTATACCAACTATTAATTAAACGTGTTGTGAATTAAAATAATAGTGCATGTAAAGTCTGTATTACTCTCTCAAGAAAAAACCATGTTTCGAGAGCTAAGCGGTTCTGTTCAGAGAAAACATGTTTGTCCCTTCAAGGAAAATCTTACATCTTCTACACTCAATCAAAAGATACATTCCATTATCCTAATGCTGTACACCATCTCTATACCCTTTCCTTTAGGAGGTACACAAAGGACTAAGTTGCATTTCGACGATCAATGCTGAAGTATTATACCGTTTCACCTTTTTCTGCTTTTAGGTTTCATTTCTGGTTCGGAATGAATGAAGAAGAATCAAAATATTCATCATGCCACTTTAAGTACCACAACTAGATGTGGAAGTCTGTCATCGTGGATAGCATATGGGTGATTAAAGGTGTGACTTCATTTGGTCTGCTCACACATTTCAGTTTTCAGATAGATTTCACAGTTTTTTTTTAGTTTGGGACTGATCTCGACGTCACAATTGTTTGATATGACAAGAACTTCTTAATCCATTTCAGTATTGCCAACTTTACAAGTTATTATAGTCTTCAATCTAACCTGCTTTATTTCAACCACTTTTTAAACTTTTTTTTATATTTAACAACACGCGTTAGATAACTATAGCACGTACGATCCAGATACCGCAAATATTGCTGCAAATGTTGCTCAATCGTCAGGGCGAACAAACTGTCGTAAAGGAAAATGCTTGTACTTCCCTTACCGCCTAGTCAGGCCTTATCATTTTCAACAACGGTCAACAGATTTTTATAGGAGTCAAATCAACTCAAGACACACACTCAACGACGAAAGGTGTCACAAACCACATGCCTCTATAAACTTGGTCATCGATCAAGCACTTTTTACAATTGAACTTTCCATTTTCGTCTTGATCTATTTGAGATGCAACTTGTGCATGGTTTCACCTAATCTCACACTGAAATTTGAGTTTACGATCCCTTTCACGATCAACAATAAATATGCAGTTAGCATTTTAGTCATGATTTTAGCTCAAGTTAATTTAATTGCTGTAAATAAAATGTGCTAGTGTTGTAGGCATCAATGACAAACAACATGGTTTCTTTTCATTAACAGAGCTTTGATTACACTTTTTCTGTAACATTGTTTATAAAGCTTGTGATTTCCCAATCATTTAGTGAACATATGCCGCGTCGAGTTTTAAAACTATTTATTCACTGTTACAGATATTCGTACAAAAGTACCTTTTTGGTACAGCATAAATCTTCCAAATAGTTCTCTTTCCTTGACTTGACAAAAGGTACACATGTATAACAACAGGGTATCGTACGCTAATAAAATTACAATTGCAAATTTCTTTTCCTTTGTCATTTAAAATATTTCACTCTTGATTTTCATTTTTTTTACTGCACTGCATATTCAAAAGCTGTTTCTCATAATCACATCTAAAATCGGCAGACATGTATTCGCACTATTTAACAACTGTTCGACTGATACTATGGAATTATTCAAGAGCAGACATTGTCGAACTATATCTCTCCAGAGATAGAATTTTCGCATCATTCAAGAGTGGATTACAGTTTTGCAGTTGAGAACTTCGATTCCTGAAAAAGATATCACATTCTCGCACCATTTGAGACATTTAAGATTTCCACAATAAAGACATCTCAAGAGTACACGTGTTCGCATCATTTAAGAGCGAACATACATACATACGCATCGGCAAGGCGTATTTTAGACAGGCATCATCCAAGAGCCATCCTCGCTTCATTTAAGAGCAATCGCATATCCTCGCATCATCCAAGAGCGATATCACAACAGCTCATACTATCGCATCATTTAAGAGCGAACTGCTGTCTGTAGGTCTTTTGACATAGGCATCATCCAAGAGCCTTCCTCGTTTCATTTAAGAACGACCACGTATTATCGCATCATCCAAGAGCGATCATTGTAGAGTCCACTTTCTCGCATCATTTAAGAGCGAACGAATTCCCAATTATTACTCTAACATTTACATGATCGTGTCATCTACATTAGAATTCACATCCTCGCATCATTTATGAGCGATCATATTGTTTCTGGCATCATTCAGTTGTTTCACGTCCGAACAGACTCTGGCATTCCCAGAGCATCATTTAAGGTAAAACAGGATGCCGTGTTATGTTTCCTATCTTGCCTCTCTTTCTAACAAATTGCCTCGCGATTTTGAAGATGGTAATCTCGAGTTCTATCGCACTGAAGATGCTGAAAACCAGTCAGCATATGCACTGCAAGTGAGCATACACAATAATAAGTTTTTGTTGCAAAATATGAAGAGGAATCTGAGATTACCATCTTAGTAGCAACAGAGCAATGGCGGATATTTCCTAGACCGTCCCGTTCGCCCTTAATTTTAAGATTTACCCAACAAACATTTTTGTTATAAAATAGTGGAACAAATCACTTTTAAGCAAACTTTAGCTTAAGATTTTTTTTGTCTTTATTAACGTGGCTTTTCGCCCTAGGCGAGTTCGCCACGGAGGCTTAAAATAATTTCAGCTAGTTCTGTTCCTTGGGTGTGTATCTCAGGAGACCTTTTTTCTTTTCAGTAAAATCAGTTGGCTTTTGTCATTTCCAATTGCATATTTTTTTTGTTTTCGGTTCGGAGTCCTATCTAAATAGTTTTTCTTCTGATTACTGAGGTCGATCGTATCGGTCCTTTTTGCATGTGTACATTGTGTGGCAGGCACGCAGACACTCTATGTCCAAGAAGGTCAAGAAAACTTCCATCATGAAAGGTTCCCGGACCGACTGAAAATCGAACCCATCTTCTCAGCACGGTCACCCTGAACACCCACGCCTCCACAGCCGTGGCTATAATGGTCATACATTTGTTAACTTTACATACTAATGTAATGTAAACACACACACCAACCAGTTAACTCTTAAGCAAATCAACATTAACGTCTCAATAAGTAATTGATCTCAACCACAAAGATTTTGAACTGGTCACAAATCAACAGAAAGTGGACTAAACTATTGGTTTCTCAGGATTACGGCAAACCAACACAGAACTATGTGGCTGCTTCAGAAATACTTCTCTAAACCTGTACCTACAGTGATATTTCGAAGCCACCTTTTGCTTTACCTATCACATTCATATACCGCAGTACTACGATCCTCGATGCTCATTAGAAACACAACTTTATCTTAAAAACACGTTGTATATTTGCCAAAATGCTATACGTTTTTTTTCCTTTCAGTACTTTTAGCTCAAATATCCCCAACAAAACAAACATCAATCTTAAACGATCATTACGTTCAGCACATTAACGCTAACGAGAACTGAGCTCTCTCAATGAAACACATTGGCAATTTACCAACATAATCATATCTTATATGAAGAGACGAACCAGCCAAGGGCTGAAAGTCTCTATAATAAAGACAAATCAATCAATCAATATCTTATATAAAAGTAATTACCAGCAGTATCAAAAGCAGCAAGTTAGCGCTTCCAACAGCTCACTTTTTTCCACGTATCCATTAAAGAGCGGCGCAGCAGGTTATAACACGCGGAACGGGGAACTACCGAGGACCAGCGAGAGACAAAGAAAAACACTTGTGATCGTTACGAGTTCTAACAGCGAATGAGCTTTATTGAAAAACAATAACATAAAGGTGCGCCGATGCGCATGACGTTTATAATCAATGTATTATATCAAGAGGTACAACGAAGGGTGATTGGTTGTGTGTGTTTGAGTATGCACTCTTATTACCCCCCGTCAACCCAATAACCCGAGCATGTTTCGCAGCTTCTCAAATTGGATTCGTGGTAACCCCTTGGTCATGACGTCTGCTACTTGATCCTCTGATGGCACGTACAACAGGCGAACAGTTCCAGCATCTATCTCGTTCTTCACGAAGTGAAAACGCACATCTACGTGTTTCATCCGCCTCGTTGGTTTATCACTCTCCGCTACACGAATGCACGCCTGGTTATCTTCGTGTATTATCGTTGGATCAGCAACACGTTGTCCGAGATCACGCAGCAAGCCTCGTAGCCAGATCGCTTCAGTGACCGCCATGGTTAGCGAAGCGTATTCAGCTTCTGCTGACGATAACGCCACAGACACCTGCTTTCTTGTACACCACGACACAGTAGCCCCTCGGACCTTGAAAACATATCCTGATAGAGACTTGCGGTCGACGATATCTCCCGCCCAATCGGCGTCGGCGAATCCTTCCAGGAGCGTTGCATCCTGGTCCCGGAGGTAAACCAGCTTCATGTCGAGAGTACCTTGGATATATCGTAGAACACGTTTGAGGTGGGAGTAGTGTTCATCGGTAGCGCAGCTCTGGAATCCGCTGAAGTAGTTCACGGCCATGCACAAATCGGGTCTCGAAGTGACAGTAACGTACATTAAGCACCCAACAAGTTCTCTGTACGGGTGTTGAGTGAACTTCTTCGTATCAGTGCATTTCTCCAGCCTTAGACCAGCAGCCAATGGTGTTTGAACGGGCTTGCAATCGTTCATTCCAAATCGGTTCAAGAGGTTCTTAAGGTATAGCTTTTGGCCGATTTTCAACTCACCGTCCTTCTTGTTTCGTTCAATTGTCAATCCCAAAAACGTGCTGACTTCCTTAAGATCCGTCATTTCAAATTCTTTGCCCAATTTCTCTTTGACTTTGACAAGGACATCGAGTGAATGACATGCAATAAGCATATCATCAACGTAAATAATAAGGATAACGGTCTCATTCTGGATTTTGGCGACGTACAAGCACGTATCGGCATCACTGCGCTTGAATCCCAAACCGACGACGAAATCGTGGAATCTAGCGTTCCACGCCCTTGAGGCCTGTTTGAGACCGTACAACGATTTGTGCAACTTGGCCACACGTGAACCAGCCCCAAATTCGTCCGGCAAGCGCATATAGATGTCTTCTTGAATGGTCCCGTTAAGGAAAGCCGTCTTCACATCTAGTTGGTGGAGATGCATTCCGTTGTAGTTCACGATAGCCAGGAGAGCCCGCAGGGTAGTAAGTTTAGCAACGGGGGAGTAGGTATCCTCATAGTCGAGCCCTTTCCGTTGTGAGAACCCCCTCGCTACCAAACGGGCTTTATACCGGTCGATCTCACCGGACTCGTTCCTCTTTATTTTAAAAACCCATTTACTGTCTATCGAGTTCCTACCTTTTGGCATCGGTGTAAGCGTCCAGGTTCCGTTCCTTACCAATGCCTCCATTTCCTCAGCAATGGCTGCCTGCCACTGCGGCCAGTCGCTGCGCTGCTTCAAGCCCTCCACCGTGGTCGGCAGATTCTCGACAAAATCCTCAGCACACATCGCCAAGCCGCACGTCATTTCGCAACAGTCGAACCACGCCGGCTCTCGACGTGCACGACCACTGCGCCTGACTGTAGCCAGCTGCTCCTCAGCGTCTTCGTCAGCCGAGTCTGAATCTTCACCATTGCGAGTATCACCATTTGCTTCTTCTTCCGGAACCACTGATTGTTCTTTCAGTCCATCAATCACTAGGTCTACCGTCTTCGGAACATCCACTATCACTTCGGATTGTTTTCCGAATAACAAGTTTTCATCAAATACAACGTCTCGTCCACTAACAATCTTCCGTTTCTCACAGTCCCAAAGACGGTAGCCATTCACCGTATAGCCGACATGAAACAGCTTTTTACACTTGGCGTCCAGTTTCGATCTCAGTTCCTTTGGAATGTGAAGGTACGCGGCACTACCAAACACTCTCAGTTTCTTCACGTCCGGCTTTCTGCCGTACCACAACTCAAAAGGAGTTTTCTTCTCTTCCACCGCCGATGTTGGGCACCGATTCGTGAGGTACGCGGCTGTGCACACCGCTTCTCCCCACATATCCTTCTCGAATCCGCTCTCCGCCAGCAAAGCACGAGCCCGCTCCATCAATGTGCGGTTCATCCGCTCCGATACGCCATTTTGCTGGGGCGTGTATGGCACCGTAAACTCCATGGCAATACCTTTCTTCCGGCAGAACTCGCGCATCGCATCGTTCGCGTATTCGCCGCCGTTATCCGTTCGAAGCCGAGCAATTCGAGTACCGAACCGAGCCGTAACCAAGGCCTCGTAATCGCGGAACCGTTCGAACACTTGGTCTTTCGTCTCCAGCAGAAATATTACCGTGAAGTGCGAATAATCGTCTATAAACGAAACCACGAACCTTTTACCGTCCCACGTCACTGGCTTAATTGGACCGCAAACGTCACTGTGAATCAGTTCCAGTGGCCGCGATGACCGCCTCTCGTCACTCAGCGTAAATGGCAACTGAACGATCTTCCCCGATAAGCACCCAACTAACAATCACTCATTTTACAAGCACCTTTACGGCGAATTGATTCAGCATGCTGCTGAATAACATTTGGATAATTTTCAGGCACAACCTTTGTTCGGGTTTTGTTCACACAAATTTGGAGAAACTTTAAAGCATAGTGTTGTGTACCAACTGTACTGTTTGTTGTTAAATCATTTTACAACTATATAGTAAAGCTGTTATTCAGCATAGCAAAAATGATTAAAAATAAATAAAATGCAAAAATTTTCAATTTCCACGAGATTTCATATGATTGGAACTTAATGCTGTGAACAAATATTGTGAAATAATAACTACACATAAATTTACCTAAATCCAGATTCGAACTCGAGACCCGTCGATTGCCAGCCGCATGCCTTCCTATCTGCGCCATCCTAGATATGATGAATGCAGCGCTCAAATCAAAACATAAACTTCCCGTGGTTTAATAACGATCAGACTTCGACTCCTATTCAGCAGTGGTGAATTAGTACAACATTATGGTTAACGACTGAATAACCGATTACTTCAGCTGTTGTTCAGTAAAAAACACGTGTTTTTCATCATGTACTCTGAGTTGAAGTATGATGAAACGAAAGCGCTTATGTGACTTGTGCAGAACCCACTATACAGATACATGTCCTAATTTGTACATGAACTTAACAAGAAGCAGGAAAAAGTCTTGTTAAACTATGTTGTAAAGGATTTACTGCGAGTCGAATAAAAATCTTATCAAACGCTTGAAAAATGTTTTAACACTTATGTGGCCGGCAGGGTACCCGGGTACCTTTTTCAATTTCAAATCTCGATATTTTAATGGTTGTTGAGACTAGGGTGTTGGAACTCTGTTAGATCTTAGAACTCGTGAATATACATCTATTAATGGGGTTGACCGAATTTTAAAGTGAGGAGGGGCAGGGGGAGGGGCTCCTGCATTTTTTTTATTACGTGGAAGGCCGGCAGGGTACCCGGGTACCCACGAAATTGAAATGATCATATCTCCGTCAATTTTTCATAGATTTTGGAAGTTTTTAGCTCATTCAACTCAGAAACTCATCATCTATCGGGAAAATATTTGGTTAGACCGATCTAATCACCGTGGTTTTCGGAAAATCCATATTTTTGGGAGCATGTCCTTATACCATATTTAAACCCACTTTGTTAAGG
This sequence comes from Aedes albopictus, assembly GCF_035046485.1. Taxonomy (NCBI): domain Eukaryota; kingdom Metazoa; phylum Arthropoda; class Insecta; order Diptera; family Culicidae; genus Aedes; species Aedes albopictus. The sequence continues at coordinate 181,300,704 of NC_085136.1, read as the reverse complement.
CTAGGATATCTTAAAGTGTTTATGGTCAACCATGGCCCCACGAGAAGCGTGTTCCGAAATCACAGTTTCAAAGTCAACACGTTTTATGATTCCAGGCCAGTCAGATACAATATGCCAAAGCAATTTTACGATGCTTTTTACCGAAATTGCTACTAACCTACCGAAAATCCCGTATATTGTATTGTATAAAAACATGGATCCGTAAATCCGGATTTTCCGGTACCCATGGTGATCGGACCGGTCCAACCAAATACGATCTCGATAGATAATGAGTTTCTGAGTTGAATGAGGCAAAAACTTTTAAAATCGGTGGAAAAATCGCTGAGATATGATCATTTCCATTTCGTGGGTACCCGGGTACCCTGCCGGCCTTCTACGGGTGTTTTTTTTGCTGGCCACACTACGGTTAAATTATCATTGTTAATACCAATACGAAAAGTTGAACATTGGCTACTTTTTCATTTGAAATAGCATTTGTACAGTAAAGTGTACAGCATAATTTTAGTTCAGCTATAATTACTATTATAAAGCAACAATTCAGCATGCATGCTTGTTTGCAGCTGGCGATTGTTAGTTGGGCACGGCTCACAAACCACCACTTCATCGTTTATCTTCTTCAACTCTAGACCGTTCACCATTTCGTGCTTTGCCAGTTCATGAAGACTATCGCAACCCACATGTCCGTATCTCTGATGCCACAATAACGCACTACGCGAAACTTTTCCGGACACCAAAGCACTGCCCTTCTCACTACGCTTGCAATAAATGTCCAGTTCATACAACTTTCCTTTAAGCCAGCCGACCGCGGAAACGACACCATTCTTCACGATTTCGGCTTTTTCACCATCAAAACAAACTTTCCATCCGGCCTTCGCGACGCGCTTAACAGAAAAGAGGTTACAGCTCAATCCCGGCAAGTAAAGCACATTTTTCGCCACGCACTCTTTCGTTACGCCGCCGACGACCGCATACAACGAAACGTCACCGCAGTATTCAGCTCGAAGCTTTTGTCCGTTGGCCACCACAATCTCCACTGGCGTTTCCAGCCGCCGCAACGTCGAAAAACAATCCGCATCCTTTAGCATGTGGTCGGTGGCACCCGAATCGATAAACCACCCCACTTTCACTAATTCACCACTCTCCGCCGACAGGAACGCGATCTCCGGCTGCTCGTCACCAACACCAACATGATCTTTTTGTTTGCTCGCTTCGTTCTTCGGCTTCGCACTGCTCGAATCACCCGATTTCACTTTTCGGCAGTCGGCCTTCTTGTGGCCGAGCTTCCCACACAAAAAGCACTTGATCTTCTTCGCATACTTGCTCGATGCCATGGCAACGCCGTCGTGGCCGCCACTCATTTCACCACTACACTCGAGATTTCGCTTTTTCATGTCCACGTCCAAAAGCCTACGTTTGACAAAGTCCATCGTGACTCCGCCCGGAAGAGTTTCGATTGCCGTTACAACCGGGTCGAACGACGGCGGCAGTGTCAATAAAAGATGACACACCGCATCCGACTCCTCGACATTTGCCCCACTTCCCTTTAGCTCACGGATCAACTTATCAAAATTCACTAGGTGCTCCGCCATCGTCTTGCCCGCCCCCTCCACATAGCGCAACGTGAGGAGCTGCTTCCTGACGTACAGCTGCCCGGCGACACCTTTTCGCTCGAAAACGTTTTTCAACGTTTCCCAAATCTGCTTTGGCGTTTGACACTCTTTAATTAGCTCGAGCTGGCTATCTCCGATCGCTTGCACAATGATCTATTTACACTTTTTGTCTTTCACTTTTCGCTCCAAGATCTTCTTCTTCTTTTCCGCGCGCGCTTCCGCCGTTTCACCGGCCACATCGCGATACTTGTCGATATCGTCCACTTCCCGTTCAAGACAGTTCAACAAATCGTGCATATCCAGCACGGTCTCGAGGCGAAACTTCCAGTTATGGAAGCCCTCTCCGTCGAATGCCACGATTTTATTTTTGTCTTCCATTTCTGAGCACTGGGCACATAACCTAAAGAGCGGCGCAGCAGGTTATAACACGCGGAACGGGGAACTACCGAGGACCAGCGAGAGACAAAGAAAAACACTTGTGATCGTTACGAGTTCTAACAGCGAATGAGCTTTATTGAAAAACAATAACATAAAGGTGCGCCGATGCGCATAACGTTTATAATCAATGTATTATATCAAGAGGTACAACGAAGGGTGATTGGTTGTGTGTGTGTTTGAGTATGCACTCTATCCATAATGAAAAGAAATGTGCAGTGTGAACCCTTTCAAGGACGCGCCGACGATCACACAAAGGGTATGACCTTGAATGTTGCAGCAGCAGCAACAAAGAAAGTGGAAAATACAATTGTGCCACCGCAGCGTTTACATCACTTTTTTTCGGCTTTGGAGGAAACAATATGGAATTACATTTTTAATCAATTCGTTCATTCCATTTCCCTTTAAACTGTATTAAATTATACTTATCTTTTAAATCCTCGCAGCTCATAACTTCCAATATCGTGCCGTTCACTTTTTCAGCTTCCATCACACTCAACACAATTTCTTTTCCGTGCACGCTACAATTATTTTTTTTTTATTCAATCATATCTTCAAACATATCTTGCTAATGAAACTATTCTTAAATGATACTTGGATTCTACATCCTCGTCGCCATCTTGTGGTAACGACCTGAGTCTAATCTCATGTGTGCAGCGAAGCACAATGAACCGTCCGAGTGCGTGGTCGAATAGAGACTGATGCTGTGAGCCACACGGGATACAAAGCAATGTGTATCGGGCACGTATGTGGCAGCCCTAATCCCACCTAATGCATCTGACAGGAGCCAACATCTATCGTGTATCCACAATGGATTCCTTTGTGGATACACAAATGTTTACATACCAGATGTTGGATTCTTAAAAATGGCGGCCTCGCACCCTGGTGGTATCGGGTGAGCACGAATTGCGCGATGTGGAGACGGTTATAGTTAGTGGATCTACCACAGTTCCTATAGTGGCGCATCCCATTGAATTCTTGTGGGACCCATCACTATAGGTACACTACCACCACTATAGGTGCAAAGGAGCAAAAAAGTTAAGGAAAATAATTATTTAAAATAGGTTTTCCGCACAATCCTGAATACAAAACTGAATTAATGTTATTAATTATGTATGATGCATCTATTAAAATTGCCATTTGCAAGCTTTTTGGTCGAAATAGTGCTAAATTGGCACTACCACCACCAGGCTTGTCCACACTGAGTGCTTGAAAATTCTGCTCTTTGGATTTACACCATCAAACACATCATAAATTAGAATTTTTTTCATCTTATTACAAAGAAGGATGTTGAAATATACTAAATGTCATTTCGAACTGTCAAAAGATCGCACCGCAGAGCCGCACGGGCCGTTCAAAGTGAAATTCACTAGAGTGTTTTCACCCGGGTGAAAATCTCTTTGCGCGCTCAGTGTGGCTCTGCGGTGCGGTTTTTTGACAGTTCAAAATGACATTTAGAATATTTCAACATCCTTCTATCTGATAAGATGAAAAGATTCCTAATTTATGATGTGTTTGATGGTGTAAATCAAAAGAGCAGAATTTTCATGCGCTCAGTGCAGGACAAGCCTGACCACCACTATTGGTACTACCTCTACTAAGGGAGCTTTTACCCTACTTTCTGCACACTTTTCTTCAATTTGTTTGGCTTGTTCATCGATTTGTTTCCAGAAAATTCTATTTTCTGCCTCACTCATTTTTCTTCGAGACATTTTGTCTTTTTTTTTTTATTTCGGTGTTTTCAAAAAAAATATAAACTTTTCCCGCGTTCACTTCTCGGATATCACATTACTTAGAGTCACTAGAGGCACTTAGAGGCACAAATGTCCCAAATGGAGGATAACGTGCCTCTGGAGCCGGCCTTCTGATCTAGAGTCACTAGGCGCTTAGTTTCTTCTGGCGTTTTAAGTCGCTCATGTCTGATGATGGCTATACCAAAATTTCTCTTCGTCTTTCAGCAATATTTTTTGCTGAAAGCGTATCAGCAATGTGTGTATTCACTGGAGTTCAGCATTTACATTAGTGTTTTACTGCCCAGGTAACCACTAAGCACTGTTGGAAGCGTAATAAAAGCCAATCAATGGCATTTCAGTGCCAGCAAGCTCTATACTAAATTTTCAAATGTGTATAGGCACTAAGTATTGTAAGCACTAGACTAGGCCGTATATTGTTATATAATGTTATCTTGTAGTGCTTTTTAGCCTTGTGCTCTTGAGCCGAATATAGTACCTATCAGTGCTGTAAAACGGCCTAGCACTCATGACATTTATGTCAATCAAAATAGATTTCCATCGGACACCGATAACAACATCAGAAAAGCTGATAGATGATGAAGAAGTTTTGGATGAAATTGAGCAGTAATTTATGCTTAGTATAATGTTACTGGCAGGCAGAAGCATTACATTTACCATTCAGAATGAGATACGGAGTTCTGTTTCCCCGAAGATTGTGACTATATCTGGACTCTCGAGAAAAACCTTTTCAAGTAACCGTTTCAATAAAAACAAACCCTAGCTCGAATCCCAAGTTGAATCCCTCTTCTTCTTCAACGCCACCGATTGGCTATTCCTCAAATTTAAACTCCGCTTCATCAATTTATCAAGTTTTCTTCAGAAATGATTCAGCCAAGAACTGTGCTACAAATCTCTTTCAATAAAGATAAATATATTTATCATTCGTCCTTTGCATTCGGTCAGCTTCTTATGCCGTTTTTCTTTTTTAACCTGGGTTGGAACTGGATTGGCGGAAAATGTGTAAACAAACAACGTCAAACAAACTTTAGTACAAGCGAAACCGACATCGGGTTGGGGTTGAAACTGTGATCTGATCCAGTTCCAACCCAGGTTGGAACTGGATAATAAAGAAAAACGGCATTAGTCTTTCGAATTGTATCATGTCTGATGGGCCACAACATTAATGCATTTTCTAGTTTTGGATTGGTTCAAATACTGTACTATGCAGAGCCAAACCCATGTTGCGCTGATAGAGCAGACGGCAAAAGTGACGACAATCGACGAAGAGAAACCTCGAGAACATCACCTGGAATCTGGATCCAGCAGCAAAAAAATCTAGAGCTCGATTTGAATAGGTCGTATGTGCTTTCGTCGATATAAAAATCGATCAGTTTATTTTAGTTACTATAGCAATATTAATTATTTTTCGAAGACTTTTAGTGATTGAACGGAAAGCCTGTTAAGTAAGGAATCGGGTGTATGTATAAGTTTTGTTTAATTTCAACAGCTTTCGCTTAAATAAGCGAATCCAACTGATCGAATTTTATATCGACGAAAGCACATACGACCTATTCAAATCGAGCTCCAGAAATATCAGTTAAGAGCGCATGCGAGAACAGAACAGCAGATAAACAAGTATTTTTTTTTTTTTTTTCATTTTTTTCTTTGCCCCATTTTGACAGCTTTCAACTCCAGAGACTCGGTACGGAAGGATGAAGTTGGCCGTATATTAGCCGAATATTTCGCCAACAGCGGCTCTTGAGCAGTTCTATTACAGCGTATACTTCCAATCAGCTCTGTTAATCATGTTTTTTATTCGACTATAGAACCTACTTAATGCCATTTTTACGGCTTAGTGGTTACTTGGGTGATATTCAGCATTGATATTTACTGAATTCGTTTCAGCAACGATGTTTTTGCTGGTAATCAGCAAACAATTTGACAATTAGCAATCGGTTTAAAATATCATCGAAAATCAGCAAAACGTATTGCTGAAAGCATATCAGTAATTCATTATCTTGCTGAAAACCAGCAAATCACTTATCTGTCAAGTTGAAATGTCAACACCTTTTTTTCACGTTGCGCCACGGCTTTTGTGTTTCCTGCACAAGTTAAAAGTGTGTTCACCCGCAAGGATTAATTTTGCCAATCGCAAAATCAATCAGAACCAGCTTCACGGGGAGGAGTAATTCATTGGTAAGTACAAATAACTATCAAATTACCGTCTACCCCCGTTGGTTTGACCTCATCCAATCTGAACACTTTTTAATTTGACCCCCTCTAATCTGCACATCGTTCAAACTAAAAATGGTTCAAACGTCATTCTGCTCATGGAACGGGGTGAAACGGAACGCAGAATCAAAACAAAACAGCAAAAAGGGTTACCATCAGTGTGTTTTTCGATGCTCACAGGATTACTAGAAGTTCAGATTAAAAAATGAACCCCGTTGGTTTGCATGAGGTGTCGTTCAAACCAACGGGGGTAGACGGTATAGGAGGTGCTCATAATAGTTGTCGTTATTGCAGGAATGGCCCACACTGAAAAACAAGAGAACCCAAATTTGAGTATTTTAAAACTCACTTTTGAGTTCTTTTTTGCATCCTGTTTCATTCGCTCTCTTTATTGTTGTCAGAGAGTGAATAGCAAAACAACCCAACTTTGAGAGTTCGATGCGGGAAGCCAAAATTGAGTAAGTGGCACAGTACCGAAAGTTGAGTAATTTTAACTGACGGTTGAGTAAAAAGAACCTTGACCTTAGGTACTTTGGCCGTATACGCCTAAATGCAAACTACCTACCTAAACATCGACTCGAGCAACTCAAAATTGGCTTCCCGCACGCAACCTCGAAGTTGGGTGGGATGAACTCACTTTTGGGTACTTTCGTTTTTCCGTGCAGGATACGATATTTCCTCGTTGAAGGAACGGCGAACGTGTGAGAATGATTTACCGAGGTTACGGCAAGTTCGGCGAATATTTTGAAAAATAAAAAGCAATAAAAACATCCTCCATATGTTTATTAATTGGTATTGAGTGAAAACTCGGATTGATAGGTTTCTGGGAATTTGCAGTAATTATGATTACTGTAATACAGCAATATTTTTTGCTAAGCAATTGCTGGTTGATCAGCAAACACGATCGCATATTGCTGATTGAACAGCACACAGCTGTCAGTTTTTGCAAATTATACGTTGCTGGATGATCAGCAAATTTTACTTTGCTGAACGGATTGCTGAAAAACAGCACAAAAAAATCAGCAAAATTTTGCTGACTTCCAGCAATAAAAATTTGGTGTGTACACAAGGAAGTCCAAGAAACCTTGCACTACGGAAAATTCCTGGATCGACCCGGAATCTAACCCGAAATCCTCAGCATGGACTCGCTCTAATAACCAATTTCATATTTTCCTCAAACATCTCAAGCATTTTCCCAACTCTTACTGTACTGTATATTTACTTGCTGTAGTATTGCGGCGCTCATAATAAATCCACATTGGGCGGCGGCGATATGCCCGCGAGGAGATTCCCGTGATACAGACGCAATGTCAAAATCTAACAGATGCTGTCACCCACCCAGCAGCATCGCAGCAGCCTTCAGGCCGTTCATATCAAAACAAAAGTTAACACAATGGCAACTCAGGTGGCCAGAAATCGTATTTAATAATAAATATTTATCGCGACATTGATTCAATATACGCATACGCATCACCTCGTCGGCTTTGTGTTCAATAATCGGGATGTTATTTAGTGATGCTGCAGGGGGATACGGCTGCATCTTTTCCATTTCCACATATCGTCTGTATCGCGTGCATCTCCTCGCGGCTATATCGCCGCAGCCTCATGTGGATTTGATATAAGCGCCGCATGCAGATTTTCTGACCATCAGGTCGCTCATAGTGGTGCGGTCATATTTTTGCAACTTGATGAAAAGAAGAAGACAAACGCGTTTCGCGGATTTATCTTGCAAGGCACAATACAGGCGTACCTCGATAGTGCGTACCCTCGAAAGTACGTACCCTCGATAGTACGTACATTTTGCCTCGATAGTACGTACACCAAAATTTAGTTAACTTTTAATCTACAAAAATGAGTTCGAATCATTAGTAGACGTATAGCAGAGACTCCGATACTATGCATGTGTGTTATGCAGACTCATATAACACGGATTTACATTAATCAGTTTTAAAATAATACGAAATGAAAGGCATGAATGAATACGTTTAATGTAATGATTGCAGTATTCTATGCTTTACATAGATGTTTTCTGCCTGTCATAATATCTGGCATCATCATTCTTGCGTTACATCCCAACTGGGGAGGACTGCTTCTCAGCTTAGTAGTTGATAAGCACTTGCACAGTTATTAACTAAACGTTTTCTTTACCAATAGAATGTTGTAATAAAATAAAAAAGCACATGATGGTTCTATTTTGCGTGGTAATAAAAAAAAACTAAATTTAACGGCGAAGAATGCTCTCCAAAACATAAATCAAACCCATCAAGTTACTTATCTAAACCATTGATTTCAGTTCACTTGCTTGCTTTTTTTCGTTTTCCAACAAATAACTTTTTTTTTTTTGCGATACGTATGAAATATTTGACAGTTTTCCATGAGTTTGGAAATTTCAACAACTTTGAGTACCGTAGGGCACTGCAAGCCGCGGTTGCTAAGGAAAATGTTCTTAGTTTTGGATGTTTCGTGGCTTTGTTGTTTATGATTCGGACTTGAAAAAATCGTCAGCTTATCATGAGTGGTTGGATTGATTTCTAAAAGGGGGTATGTGTGCGTGTGCTGTTTTATAACTTGATGGTGGCATGGTGGCTCACCTCATGAAGTTCCTTCTGGGATTCCACAAGAATACCATAAGGGACTCCCCTCGTGATTTGTTCACGAATTTGCTCCAGAGCTTTCTTCTGAGATTTCGTAAACTCTTAATGAGATTCTTCCAGAAGTTTATTTAGGATTCCATCAGAAGTTCCCTCTGGGCTTTTCCAGGATTTTTTTCTGAGATTCCTTAAGATGATGTGTCTGGAGTTCCGTCAAAAGCTCTTTCCAGGATTGTTCCAGGAAGTTCCACGAGATTCTTCCAGAGATTCCTGGATTTCTGTAGAAATCAGTTCTGATTCCATCAGCATTAATCCTTCTAGGATTACCTTAGTAATTTTTCCTGTAACTCTTCCAGGTATTCTTTCCGTTGTTTCTCCACAAACTTTCCCTAGAATCCCTCTAGGATTTATGTGATTCATCAGGGAGCTATAACTAAGTTGCTCTTTCCTGTGTTTATTCAAGGAAATCCTACATGAACTACATGAGGAATTCCATAAACAAAATACACCAAAAAGTTCATAATAAACTCCAGGAGGATTTCCATTACAAACAATTCCTGACGGAGCTCTTGGTAGAAACCAAAAAAAAGTCCCTAGATGATTTCTGGAAAGAGTTCTCGAAGATATCTGTTACCGACAAACTGGCAACAATGGTAACCACTGTGGAAGGCACAGACACAGTATAGGATTTTACCTCTCACAGTAGTTTTTCATAGACTCCAACTAACCAAACCACCTTCCCTCTCCCCCCCCCTCCCTTTACTCATTTAATACCCAGAAACGGTTGAAATGAGAGAGACGGAGAGCTGACTCCACGAAATACGCAAATAAGGATCACCGATTTGCGGGAAGGAAGAGTCAAGGAGAAAGTATTGGACTGTGCAGTCAGATAGTCACGTTTTCGGGGCCGTCGAAGCCCCTGTTTGACGAATCTCTGTGTTCGAGAGGAGACCCCCGACGGAGACTGCAACAAACAAGTGTGCCAGCGTTTTAACCCGTAGCAGATCAGCGAGGTCAAGCAAAAGACGATTCCCGTGTTTGTCGTACACCCCCCCTCTTTTCGTGGGGACAGCGAGGTGTGAAGGTCCGGCGAGCCACGTGCTGGTGGTCGACAAGCCCCCTTCGATATTGTCGAGCCACACGTGACGGGTGAGTAGTAACGGACGTTATTGAGGTGAGGGTACCAGTGAGGTCCGAGGGCTTGCCCCGCTTACTGGTACCCAACATCCGATGTGTTACTACCCCGTTCACGAGCGCGTTGGACGTCGGGATGCCAGTTTTGGAGTGACACTTCGGGATCGCCACCCAGTAAACCCCAGCCAATACCGTGATCGATGCCCCAGGATCCACGCATTATGACCCCCATTATACAACACAATACGAAGTGGCAAGTACACCCAAGGTGCCCTCTCTCTCTCAACGCATGCATACAGTTCGCCAGCATCCAAACGGCCGCAACGAACCCCTCTGTAATAACCCTCTTCCCCCCCCCCCCCCTTTCCCCCTAAACCCATGTTTCATTTAGAAAAATAAATTGATTATAAGTAAATGTAACTTCCACATGTATTTTGTAACTACTTCGTGAGAAATGTCTTTGTCCTCCAGTGTGTGTCTGCCATTGTTCCGTGCATAGGGTTGTGAGTCTTCCTGAGCAGATATCCGCCGACCCTGAGAGGGTATACCTCCGAGCTAGCCGCTTCTTACAATTGGCGATCCAACCAAACAAAAATATTCTGTTGCCAAGAATATTTTTTATACCTGCTCGGGGAGACTCACGATTATTTTGTAGTGATCGTGAATCCGTCTCTGTTATTTTGTGCAGTTTGTCCTAGTAAAAAGGGTTAAGATTGTTTGATCGTGTGAAAAAAAGTTAAATCCTCAGTTTTTTTTATCTTTGTTTGTTTAAAAATATTTTTGATAAATTTATGTGATTTCTTTTTCCAATATATAATTTAGTTTAAATGATTCCTAAAATCGAAATTCATTCGCGTTGCCAACACTGCCGGATTATGATGCAAGAGAACTAAAATATCTCTATGAGAGTAGATGAGAGATGAGAAGAGATTCTTGCAAACATGATTCAGGTAGTAGAATTAAGAGATTCTCGGCAGCCGTGTGCGGATGCAAAAGTGATGAGTGTATAATACAAACATTCTCTAGTGGTTCATAGGAAAACAGCAAACAAAATCGAAATTGGTGTGTGCGGTAAGAGAGCGCAGACAACCGAAGGCATGATTTCGTTAGAAGTCAACCACAGACACATGTCCGTCGGTTTTTTTTTTTGGAAACGCTCAGAGCAGAGTTGAGTGGAGAGACTTACGCGAGCCAACAGTTTTTGTTAGGTAATCCAAATTTCAGTTTGTCATTTGGCCGTGGTAGTAAATGCATGGCAATACCACAAAATCACCAACACCAAACACCTACTTGGTTGAACGAGTACTTTTGATGTTGGGTACGATAGAACCAGGCGCCCACTTTATCTGCATGAAAATTTATTTTTCTATAGTTGCTTACGACTTGTGAAATTACTATGTTTAGCAATTCGAAACTAAATCTTTTAGTGAAAATATCTGCCTAGCTGTTGTGACCAAACAACCTTTATGATAAAAGAGTCAATTTAGAACTGCGCGTCACTTTCTAATAGTGAAATAAATGTGTACAATGTTCAGTAGAACGAAAGGAGTACACAAAGGTTACGACCATGCTCGATGTCTGTATTTAGATATTGTACTCTTTGAGTGATGCATCGGGGTTTCGCTATGACGTCAGCGCTACCAGAACCGTGCGTTCACATCTGTTCACATAGATAGGAGTGGATTAAGGCATACATTGCGCCTTACCTCCAATGAAATACCGTAATGACCTTCTGCCATTATTAATATATTTAATGATGGTAATGAACAGGTCGGGTTGCATTCTTCAAACAATCCAGGATCCTTCAACTTTCTAGCGAGAAAGTTAGAAGAAGACTGGATATCGAACATCACACGAGACAGCTTTGTCTGGGTGATACTCTCAATGACGTTAAGAGTCTAGGGAGCGCATAGGATAAATAGTTAGTAAGCCAAGGTACCGAAAAGATGCAAGGAGTTGATTGAACGAGGATTGAATGAATGGAAGGGCCCAATGAATGAATGCGTGTTAGAGTTTAATGTATGAGAACTAGTAGGTACTATGCTGTGATATTAGGTTAAAAATTAGGTATACGCACTTGAATTTTAAGAATAAAAGTACGATAAGCGAGTATTAATTCCTTATCGCCAAAAGAATTATGAATTTGAGAATGTATAGTTCAATGGTTCTCTATTCCTACTTTTAAAATTATTGTATATAGATATTGGGAAAAGAAACACTTCCTATGAAAGATCATGTTTATTAAAAAAACCTGAGCTATAATAGTTGTAATTGTCCGATCAAAACTAAACCCTTAAGGCTTTTTACGGCATCATCAGCACCGGCAGCCATGTTGGATATGTGGCTCGAAATTTCAAAGTGATAATTCTCTGCCACCAAAGCAAATTTCCGTGTGAAAAAGTATCATCCTATATGCTCACTCGCAATGATTACGATGATACTTTTTCTGCTGCGTTGCTGCAGGATTGACAGTTTTTTTTATCACTTCAAAAACGCGAGGCAAACAATCATTGAAAAGCAAAAAGTCAATGATTCGTTTGAAAGCTGAGTGACGCATCAAGACACCTTGACTAGGTGGCTTCGCATTATTATATGGAGAAGGTAGCTACGAACACTAATTATTAAAATACAAAAATTCTCGCTCAATTTTCATTGATTCGAGAATTTTTCCCGAAGGAAGGGACAATTGTTACCGACAAACTGGCAACAATGGTAACCACTGTGGAAGGCACAGACACAGTATAGGATTTTACCTCTCACAGTAGTTTTTCATGGACTCCAACTAACCGAACCACCTTCCCTCACCCCCCCCCCCCTCCCTTTACTCATTTAATACCCAGAAACGGTTGAAATGAGAGAGACGGAGAGCTGAAGCCACGAAATACGCAAATAAGGATCACCGATTTGCGGGAAGGAAGAGTCAAGGAGAAAGTATTGGACTGTGCAGTAAGATAGTCACGTTTTCGGGGCCGTCGAAGCCCCTGTTTGACGAATCTCTGTGTTCGAGAGGAGACCCCCGACGGAGACTGCAACAAACAAGTGTGCCAGCGTTTTAACCCGTAGCAGATCAGCGAGGTCAAGCAAAAGACGATTCCCGTGTTTGTCGTACACCCCCCCCCCCCTTTTCGTGGGGACAGCGAGGTGTAAAGGTCCGGCGAGCCACGTGCTGGTGGTCGACAAGCCCCCTTCGATATTGTCGAGCCACACGTGACGGGTGAGTAGTAACGGACGTTATTGAGGTGAGGGTACCAGTGAGGTCCGAGGGCTTGCCCCGCTTACTGGTACCCAACATCCGATGTGTTACTACCCCGTTCACGAGCGCGTTGGACGTCGGGATGCCAGTTTTGGAGTGACACTTCGGGATCGCCGCCCAGTAAACCCCAGCCAATACCGTGATCGATGCCCCAGGATCCACGCATTATGACCCCCATTATACAACACAATACGAAGTGGCAAGTACACCCAAGGTGCCCTCTCTCTCTCAACGCATGCATACAGTTCGCCAGCATCCAAACGGCCGCAACGAACCCCTCTGTAATAACCCTCCCCCCCCCCCCCCTTTCCCACTAAACCCATGTTTCATTTAGAAAAATAAATTGATTATAAGTTAATGTAACTTCCACATGTATTTTGTACTACTTCGTGAGAAATGTCTTTGTCCTCCAGTGTGTGTCTGCCATTGTTCCGTGCATAAAGTTGTGAGTCTTCCTGAGCAGATATCCGCCGACCCTGAGAGGGTATACCTCCGAGCTAGCCGCTTCTTACAAATCAGAAGAAGCTCCAGAAAAAAAACGGAAGAAGTTCCTGGAGGGATCTTGGAGAAGCATTTAGAGGAACACTGAATGAAGTTCTTGTCAGGGATCTTGTAGGATTTCTGAAAGGGTTTCAGAAGGAATTCCTAAAGAATTCCCAGAAGATACTTCAAGAAGAATCTCGTATGAAATTCCAGGAATAAATCTTTACTGATTGTTACAAGGATTTTATGAAAAAATCTCGGTAAGAATTTCTGACACCATTTCCGAAAGAACTCCTAGAGAAATTCTGGGTGAAGTTGCTAGAATTTCCAGGAATACCATGTGGAAGCCCAAAAAGAAATCCAGAGACATCCTAAAATAAACTATTCGGGAATCCCGAATGAAATTCCTGGAGGATTCCAGGAACTCCTTGAGAAATTCTGGAAGAAATCTCTTGAAGTCCGAAACGTGAACAAAAATGTCACAAAACGTCAAAGACTTTGAACAAATTCTTTAGCAACCGCGGTTTGCATTGCCATATAGGCTGTACCAATTCAATTGTTTCGCTTTCTCGCTCCCTAAAGATTTCTTCAAATTTCTTTCAGTTCCGAAATTCCTCTAGGTGCTGGTTCCGAGATTTCTCCAGGAATTCTTACTGGGAATCCTTAGGATTTTTTTCCAGGAGTTTCTCCTGCGATTCATAATGAGATTCCAAGGTCTCTTTTCGAGATTTCTTAAGAGATTCCTTCCGAAACTTCACCAAGAATTTCTTCTGTAATTCTTTCGGGACTTTTAGGATTTTTTTAGGAATTTCTGCCAGAATACTTTCAGGAATTTCGTTCCAAGATTTCTCCATGAATTCATTCCAAGATTCCTCCAGAAATTCATTCCGACATTCCTACAGGAATTCTTTCTAAGATTCATCAAGTAGTTTTTCCTTGAATATCTCCAAGAGTTCCGGGATGCCTCTTGAAATCCCTTCTCGTAAAAAAATTAAACTCTTGGAGGAGTCCTAGAAGGAGCAACGTTCAGAAGATTTTGAAAATATCACGGCAATAAATGCTGCAGAAGAAAATACATCTAGAATGTTTTTTAACAAGATATAACTGATCTAGATCGATTCAATTATATCTAGACCAGTTTGGATGGTTCTAAAAGATAACTCAAATAAAATCAATCTAAGTTCCCAGAGACGAGATGCCTCTACGAAGCATCCCCAGAGCACAAGAAGATTTTTCCAATAAAAATAGCATCCTAAACAAGCAAAATTACGAAATTAATAAACAGGCCCTTATGCCACATGTAATTGTTTGGCAATCCTGACGTTCTAGAAATAACATTCTTTGATTTAAAAATGAAATTTGAAATAAAAAATTGTGATTCGATAGTACGTACGTTTCGATAGTACGTACACTAAACGAAGCGATGGTGTACGTACTTTCGAGGTATGCCTGTATGTAGATAATGAACAATAACATTTCGATAATAACGTTGTGTTAATGACTTTACGTACCGCGTTGTTACACTTGAAATATTGATGATTTACATCAATACCGTCGTGATCAGCTCATTTCCTACAATAAAAAAATCACAAACGATCAAGTCACTCATTACTCAAATAACAGCCACAACATTTCATTTCTCTAATATTTTCCTTCTTTGATTAAACACACCGATTAACTGCGAA
Organism: Aedes albopictus; assembly: GCF_035046485.1. Taxonomy (NCBI): domain Eukaryota; kingdom Metazoa; phylum Arthropoda; class Insecta; order Diptera; family Culicidae; genus Aedes; species Aedes albopictus. The sequence goes on along the minus strand of NC_085136.1, from coordinate 181,285,548 downwards.
CAATGATATGGCGAAGATGTCTAAACATTAAACCATCATAAAGCAACACCCATCTACCAATTACAGCACTCCATACCTTCAAATGACATGACTCCATACTCGATTAGGCACAAATCAAAATCCCCTCAGACTCCACGTTAATGTAATCCAAATGTATTCAAAGAATAATCTGATAATTTCTCATCATTATCAAAAAACATTTAGTCAGATTCACAATTCAGTTGTCTAACTAGAAACCCAAAATCTAATAATTATCTACGATTATGATTTCTATAAACTTGACTATAAACTTATTTATCGTTTTAATCTGATCCAACCAACAAAACATACATTAAGTTCCCTCTCTTCATTCAACGACTCCCCTTTGGTTACTTATTGCTTTTGGTACAATGTTCATTTTAATACATCTTCTTCTTCTTCTTCTCTATGGCTCTACGTCCCCACTGGGACTTGGCCTGCCTCGTTTCAACTTAGTGTTCTTTGAGCACTTCCACAGTTATTGATTGAAGGGCTTTCTTTGCCTGGCCATTGCATGAATTTGTATATTGTGAGGCAAGGACAATGATACACTATGCCCAGGAAGTCGAGAAAATTTTCCCGACCAGAACGGGAATCGAACCCGCCGTCTCCGGATTGGCGATCCATAGCCTTAACCACTAGGCTAACTGGAGACCCCATTTTAATACATAATGGTTCTATTTGAACTCTCTCTTGGATATTACACCTAATCTTCTAAATCCCTTTTCGAATATTAATATCAAAGCTCTGTTTGTTCAAATGAAGATTACCGAATCAATGTCTTTTCTTCTTAGAACTGGAAAGTAACTCAGAATTGAGCCTTGAATAAAGAAGCACAAACATACATATTTCCCCTTCCTTCCTCGGAAACACACAACATCAAAACCTATATTAGCCATGTTGCAGCCGCTAGTTTGCTCAATGATTACCTGAAATCCCTCGAACGATTCAAAATGTATAGCATATCAAACAGCCGTTAAGATACCAACATTCGAACGGAAATGGGCACAAAGCTGGTGTTATCCAACCAACCCAAGCTCATGGAAGCACTAGGTTTCATCTAATATTATGAAGTAGGTAGGAGCCAATTTATTCTCTATCAACCATCTCCTCTTCTTGGCGTAGCGTCCCCTTTTGGCAGACCCAGCCTCTTTATCAACTACCAAAAAATCAAATACCAAAAAATTGATGTAATTATGTACATGTTAATCAAATTTATTATTATCATTATTATCGTCGCAGCGGCAAATCGTAGTCGCGACTTGTGCGACATGCGAAGTTACAGATGCGAAGTAAGTCTGAATCGATTATTTGCATTACGCACCATTCACTCATCCATATCGAGTTAGGACACACAAAAGAAGGTCAACTCAATTTTCTGAAAAGGTTCTGAAATTCCTTAAGCTAATTCATCTACATGCACTCACTTGTCCCTTGAAACTGAATAACGACTTTTAACTGATCTAAACAATTCCTTTTTGAATCCATCCTCCAAGTAAGGAGAGCCTTCACACAACGCAATACATATTCTCCGACTATTGTCTATCCGGTTGGAATCAAGACAGACATTCAATGAAAAAATGCCAATGGACTACCCGCTTGCCGCACACATGCGAAGTTACAGATGCGAAGTAAGTCTGAATCGATTATTTGCATTACGCACCATTCACTCATCCATATCGAGTTAGGACACACAAAAGAAGGTCAACTCAATTTTCTGAAAAGGTTCTGAAATTCCTTAAGCTAATTCATCTACATGCACTCACTTGTGCCTTGAAACTGAATAACGACTTTTAACTGATCTAAACAATTCCTTTTTGAATCCATCCTCCAAGTAAGGAGAGCCTTCACACAACGCAATGCATATTCTCCGACTATTGTCTATCCGGTTGGAATCAAGACAGACATTCAATGAAAAAATGCCAATGGACTACCCGCTTGGCGCACACCCACAGTTGATCAGCAGGATGATACGATTCTCTTTGATCCAGGTCTTTTTTCTGCTCGGCCCCAGACGGGAACCTGCCAAAGCCCCAAGCTGCTGGTCTTTAGCCGACGGCTGCTTCCGGGGTGTGCACTCAAGGCCTCTTGTGGTGACCTGGATCTCAGGGTCGTTGAAATGGTGGTAGACTCACTTCCCACCTTTTGGCACCGGGCGGATAATCAAATTGCAGAAAGCGAATAAGGGAACGTGGGTAAATAAAAAAATGATCTAATTCAAATAAATTCAATACTGATACTTTAATTCAATGAAATGAAAAAAAGGAGCTTTTATTCGAGGGAGGTTTGTGAAAAGGGAAAAATTAGAACCGACACACCTTTTTACTCGGGCTTCCCGGTTTCCACGGGACTCGGGGTTGGGTAGACGCCGTGCTTCGACGCTCGCAGTAGGCTCGGTTTGGCGCGTGCCTGGTTCGTCCAATCTTGGATGGCTCACCAGCGTCGGAGACGTCCTCCTAATTGGCGTCGGGACGCTCGTTCGTTGGTTTCCTGCTCTCTTCACTGGTAGTCTGCACCCACTCGGTTCGCGGTCGACTCACACCCACGTGGCACAATCTTCAACGGTCGAACGGTCACTTTCACTGACGAATTTCGTTCACCACACGGAAATTTGTTGGATGGTCGATCACACGAGAATTCTGTTACTATAGTGGGAATATAGGTAAAATCGCGGACTACAATATACTTGGGTAAATTCTGTTACCAAAAAGAGACCTGAACCAAATCTCAGGCGGGTTTTATTGCAGCTGATGTTCGTGGTTGAAATCAGCCTCCACATCAACGGGCAGTTTAACAACTAGATCAGCCGTTGAAAGATGGTCGTTTGGTGTCAGTGGGTATTGCATGGAGTGAAATGAATTTGAATTCAAAATATAATAGGGTTGTAAAGGACATCTGACACCAAGGGAAAAGGAGCGGGAAAAGAAAAAGGGATTTTATAACTAAATTATTCAATCCATTTTTATTTAATTCAATATTCTATTTTAAATAACCACGAATTCATTTTCTATTATGTTTCCAGTTCAAAACCGAATTAGCGACATTTTTTCTTTGACTTGCGCTGCTTTTGCCTTGCGTTAAACACAATGTCGGAAGTGGGGCGCTGTATAGAGCACCAGGTGTACAATACAGCGCCCCACTTCCGACATTGTGTTTAACGCAAGGCAAAAGCAGCGGAAGTCAAAGAAAAAATGTCGCTAATTCGGTTTTGAACTGGAAACATAATATTTACAAAATATTTACAGTTTAATTATTTACAATATTGGAACCTAGATGACAGGTTACAAGGAGTAAATCCTTTTTATTTTGTATGGTGAAAAGCATCTAAATTTGAATTACTTGAAATAGAAAGCTTTTTCTGAAAAAATATTTGGTAGGCTTAATAGTAGTCACCATTGTGTACAACCACTACCAAATATTTTTTCGAATAATGTATTCTACTTCGATAAATTTGCCTTTAGATGCTATTCGCCAAACAATATTTTTGCGATTTACTTTAAGTGATTTTTCGCGCATAGAAGCTAGCGCCACATTGGTCGATGCGGAGAGTAGGAAAACAGCCGATGTACTGTTGAAACTGTTTCGCATCTAGTGCGCTGTGTTGCTGACAGCAACGGGAAGGATGTGCACTACTTTTGACATGATTCAAAAACGTCGCGAGGTGGGTCGCGTCGCGACTTGATTGTGCGACGTCCGGTTTGGTGGCGGCCCAACAATACAATTCCACTAGGTAATGGCCTATACTACCCAAGTAACCATTAAGCCGTAAAAATGGCATTAAGTCGGCTCTATAGTCGAATGTAGAACCTGGCTAACAGAGCTAATTGGTTCTATATCCTCTTATAGAGCTGCTCAAAAGCCACTTTTGGCGAATTATTCGGCTGATATACGGCCAACTTTAAAATATCGTACCAAGTCTCTGGAGCGAAAGTTGTCAAAAGTGAGACAAAGAAAAAAGAAAAAAAATATTTTGTTTATCTCCTGTTCTTTTCTACTTCCTTCGCTTCCATTGAAGTTGCTTTTTTGCTACTTCATCCAGATTCTAGCTGTTGTCCTCCGAGTTTCTGATCAAGTCCAAGTCCGTTGCCTTTCTCATCTGCTCCACCAATGCACCTTGGGAATGGTGTGATCAAACTAGTATTTAAACCATGAAAAACAAAATAGTTTGGGCATTTCGAGGGTTGAAAATGATATGGGATGAGGATGATTCAGTGGTAAGCTTGGTGGTGACGAACGCAGGAAATGAAGCAGGAGAAGCAGTGTTTATATAAATGTTCGGGAAACGTTTCACAAGAAGAGGGAAACGAGCTGGAGTTTGTCTTGATTGAAAAAAAAAAAATGGAATAATCAAGATAACCAGATTCCATTATCTATTTAACAACACCATTCCGATAAACATGCCAACAACAAAAATAATCCCGTTCCGTCAATCCTGTCCGACATGGATGTTTAAAATGTATTGATCATGACCGACTCGAGTCTGTTTTGGTCGAAATCTATTTTGATTGATATAAACGTCATGTGCTCCAAGCCCTGTGACAGCACTGACAAACTTCTTTACAGCTTGTAGGCTTTATATAGGCTTACAGGGCTTAATTTAGTTCTTACTGGTTATAGTGCCTAAAAGCATTAGGAATGCTTATATAGAGCTACTTAGCACTGAAAAGCTGTTTAATGGCCGTTATAATGCTCAGAACAGTGCTTAGTGGTTACCTGGGTAATAGTAAGAAATCAAAGCTTGTTTTTCTCAGAGATGGCGCCACCACATTAGAAGTAAAATCATTTTTACCCAAATCGCTAGCTTGCACTTGTTCCGCATCGCAGCGATTTGTGCCTTGGGGCAAAAAGTAGCAAATTAGAAACAAAATCATTATCCCTACGCGTTTCTTCTGGATTCATTGCAGTAACAGAGAATTGATTACATCACCATACAAATTTCAAGTTGTTTACTTCTTTTTTCCTGACTGACATTTTCCACCCGTGTTGCGCGTGATGTTTCGAGTGGTTTGGTGCCAGGCGGCGTCGCTGTATATGTGAAAAACACGTGGAACACTAGCGCCGTCTACGATCGCATAGCGTATCCTTCGCTGTTATTTTACACTGTTATCACGTTTACCGCATTAATCCGAAAAGCGCCTCTACCGGCACTCTAGCAAAAACGCAGCTGATTGCTTCCCATTGAACATCAATCAATGGAATACAAAGCAATACTAACTTGTTTCAGTTTCCTTCACCCAACCTCTTCGTTGCTGCATAAATCGTAACCATTAGAAACATTATTATCATATACATAGCTATCATTGCGTTAAGGACCGCACTGCCATTGCCATCTCATATCGCTACAGTGGTCAAATAAATGCGTGTCTCCTTTGTAGATGTAGTCGAGAAACTCAGAAGAAAACATGCACCCTCATGCAAAATATTAGTTCCACTTCGGTTTACGCTTTTAACCCAAGTTACACATTCTTATGCAGTCCGGTCATAATCCGCAACAACCTGTTGCTGATCTCCACGACAGGTCCAGCCATCCAGCCGTAACTATGTCGATTCAACTTCAGTTAACATTAGTAGACGGAAGGAACACTCAAACATTGCCCACCTTAATCAGACTCTCCATCGATTACCGATCCTCAAACTATCATTACGCTTGCCAGCAATCCAATATATCAGGAGCTGGAGTACGAAACCCCAACGCACTAACCAGAAACTTCTATGAGTAACCAAGATCAATATCCTCAATCGACCAATTCCCTTGCCAATGAATTAACTACATCGGCTGTTTTCCTACTCTCCGCATCGACCAATGTGGCGCTAGCTTCTATGCGCGAAAAACCGCTAAAAGTAAATCGCAAAAATATTGTATGGCGAATACCATCTAAAGGCAAATTCTTCAAAGTGGAACACATTATTCGAAAAAATATTTGGTAGTGGTTGTGCACAATGGTGACCACTATTAAGCCTACCAAATATTTTTTCGGGAAAAGCTTTGTATTTCAAGTAATTCAAGTTTAGATGCATTTCGCCATACAAAATTAAATTGATTTACTCCTGCTGATCAACTGTGGCTGCGCGCAAAGCGGGTAGTCCATTCCATCCATCATTCCATCCTATCACCCATTCTTCTTAACTCAAGTGTCATCTGACTCACTGGATGTGCCTCCAAACCTCACTCACCAGTACAAGGTTATTTCTGCAATCCTGTATCGTTTATCATCAATTCCCATTTCAACAAGAAACCACTTTTCAGAACATCCATGCCGTCCAAACCAAATCTTTTAAAATCAAATAACTGCCAAAGTTTTTAATAGGATCGGTAATCAAAGCTAATTCACTTACTCTTGCCGCTGTCTTATCGCGGCACTTCGAATCATTAAATACTATGTGATAAATCCGAGAATATATCACAGTTTCGCTCCCATGCTGCGTAGTTTAATCAACCGCTATCTTGTCGCGTATTTCTTTAGTCTTTGCGTAATCAACTTTTAATCCTTTTCATGCCACATAGCCAATAAAATGCTAAGTTCCCGCTTACATGTTGCGTATCTGTTACAAATTCTTTCTTTCCGCTATCAAGCCGCGTATCCAGGCTATGTATTTATTCCGCTCTCATGTCGCGTAGCAACATAAGCCTTCATTTCCGCTATCACGTCGCGTAGCCAATTGAATTTTCATTCAAATCCGCTTCCAAGACGCGTATCAAATGAAAGCTATCATTCACTCTTACACATCGCGAAGCTCATTGAATCTTCCATCCAAGTCCGCTCAAGAGTCCGCTTCCAAGTCGCGTAGCAGCAATTAAATCCATTCCACACAGATTCATATGTGAATTCTCAATATTCATCAGTTTTTAATGCTACAAGCGCTAGCTGCAGCTCAAACAACAAACACTTTTATATTTACCTGACAAACGTCCTGGTGTCCACGATTTTGCACTTCCCAGGAAACACTAATAACATAGATTTAACTTCAAGATATAAAAGTCAGGAACAAATTCCGTTCAATTTATGACGCCACTCGCTCCCCCAGTAAATTCGCCCGTTTCTATTTTCGCTTGAAGCGGCGCCTTCACTAGTCAATTCGCTTTATGTTCTAACTCGTCCATCACTAGGATAGGATACGACAACAAGTCAGCCCAAAAGAGACCAATTTGGGGACCAATAATCTTAGCAACGCGGAAAAACAAGACAGCAAGCTGTGAAATTAGATAGAAAAGTTGCAGGTGTCACATCCTATCCTATCCTAGGTCCATCATAGCAAACCAATTGATTCAGCAATCCCGTTACCACGGTTATAGGATTCTTGTTTCTTTATTTTATGTCTGAAAAAAAATGACTATCGCACCAGCACCGTATACGTTTTCCGCAGAAAAATCGACAAACGGACATGTATACCAGTCTCACGGAGTTCCGACGACCGAAACCAGAACCGGAGACATCATGACAAAAAGTGAAGGACCAATGAGAATATACTAGAAGTCAATGATCGTGTGCATAGCAAAAACCGACTTCTTCGGCGCCCGCGGAAAAGCATCTGGGAGTATCGCTCAGAGTGATCAAGGAACTGCCTCTCATCCGGTTACTACACGAAGAGACTGGGATGAAGTAACCTCAAACCACGTCATTAAAAGACCTCTCTACGGCCACTTTGTCGATCGCTTATCAATCAAAGCACTTATCTCCTCCTCCTTCCTGGGCAATCGAGAAATTGGCCGATGTCTCCTCTGCGAGATTGGGCCTGCGTGGTTGACACCACTTTTTGTCTTCACGTTGATAATAAATAATAAAGGAAATTCAATGTAATATATTTAATTGAGTTCAGTAGCATACAGCCAACTCTGCCTCGTCCGAAAACGCCCAGGGATCCAAAATTCAAGTAGGATTCAGGGAAAACCCTAGAAAGAGTTCAAAGAGAGAGTCCTGAAAAGGATTCTGGGAGATTCGAGTGTTTTCGACCCCATCCCAGAAGCTAGTTTGCTTGACCTGAAAAATGGTGGCTTCGCACATTACAACTTAGAACGTAACCTTCTCTCTGGGTCCCGAGGTTTTCCACAACAGTCCAGTCCAATTGCAATCCGCTGAGTTTGTCATTTATACGATTTTCCAACTGAAATATTTCCTATATCCCTGCTCCGTCAAATCTGCGTCCGTAATACCGTCTACCCCCGTTGGTTTGAACGACACCTCATGCAAACCAACGGGGTTCATTTTTTAATCTGAACTTCTAGTAATCCTGTGAGCATCGAAAAACACACTGATGGTAACCCTTTTTGCTGTTTTGTTTTGATTCTGCGTTCCGTTTCACCCCGTTCCATGAGCAGAATGACGTTTGAACCATTTTTAGTTTGAACGATGTGCAGATTAGAGGGGGTAAAATTAAAAAGTGTTCAGATTGGATGAGGTCAAACCAACGGGGGTAGACGGTACCTGAAAACATCCAGCAACGTATGTTAGAGTCTCACGATGGTCGCTTTATCCACCTCCAACAACCACGTCACTGACAATATGAAAAAAAAACGCGATTGACAATTAGAAGCATCAGAAGCGTCGCCTCCTTGCGCGCATTCACAAAGTACGTACTGGTGGAATGGGGTCATCGAAATCTGACGAAACTGGAGCGAGGTTTT